>NC_091128.1:149258743-149336243 GCF_040183065.1 Periplaneta americana
GAGAACCCCACTGATACTAGTTGCCACTACTGGGTGTTCAGTTCAAAGTGTGTCATGGCTCGCCGTATGCCGTCATGAGGTTAGCCGATGAGCCCAGAGAATTCAGTCTTCCTACACTTCCGCAGAGGCGTATTACCTAAGTGTCAGAGAAGTTGCCTGGCAAGTACGGCGTTCATTCTGAAGAGTACTTACCGACACGTACGGTAACGCCGGTAGTGGCAGGAATGTAAACTATTTGGAAACACGTACTGAGGTGAGTTTTTTCTTACTGTCGGGATATGGAGAGAGGGTTAAGACGATTACTTACGTATTTGTTGACATTAACTTCGACTGTCAACATGTACACGGAGCATTTGATTTGTGTTGTGGAATGTTGTGGTACGCAACCGATGATAACAAATACACAGTTCGAAAGAGGTTATGGTAGCACATAGACCGTACAGACCGCCATCTGTTGCTATGACGTTCAAGTTATACAGTACACGTTCTCAAGTTCAGATTGAACACCTTGATTAATAGGCAACTTCTCTGACATAAAAGCTGAAACTCGCTTCAAGTCGCTGACTCATAACAGTGACGTCATGACACACTTTGAAATGAACACCCAGTAGTATAATGAGCGTGGATGTCCCTGTTTAGTAAGAGGAACAACATGTTGATTCAAATCCGTATGGGACTCGCATTCAGGATGTCCGTGATTCCATTCCCGGACCGATCAACCCGACTGTGATTTTTCCGTGGTTTTCCACAGTTACTTAGAAAAATGTCGGGTTTGAATTTTCATTGCTACGGTCAATTTTCCTTCCCCTCCCGTGTAGAAAAAGAATTTAGATTTCATATCATTCATCTTCTTAATTTCATTCCATAGGCATATTCAGTTCTTCGCCATCCTCTCCGCAACCGATCCTGGGTTCCCAACCTTCCGCAATATCTCTGCCAGGATTCATTCCTTAAGAACACTTCCAAGAGTACTTCGACATCTTGGAAGGGTCGTTGGCAGATTCTTCCACTATGAATGACGTGAACAAACACTCCGCACGTATGATACTATTATTGCCGATTTTACGATTCTGTTCTTCACAGCGAACAATGTCTTTATGTTTTACAATTTTTAAGTGCGTAATAATGTCGCCTTTACCACCATGAGACACACTTAAATCACACCGGCAGATTGCACAATATGTGAAAGTGGTACTTTTCTTTGATTTGGTTATGCACTGCAATTCCACGGCATATACTTCTTTATAATACTTCACACTTTTTACATGTTTTGGATTTTTTTCAGTGACATCGTCTTCATCTTGTCTTCTACACCGCAATTACACAAAACTAGAAAACTTGAAATTAGATTAAATAGATAGATGGATTTATTGCGTATTATTATACATACAGATTTTATATTATCATAATTTTCTCTAAAATCCAAAGCACGGGTCTTCTGACCGTACGTGCTTTGTACCCAAACAAGACCTCCTTTGTAGTTTCTCCCCCGCACCTATGATTGCATCCAACTCCTCTCTAAAAGAACACATATTAAAATGGAAATGGCACAATAAAACACATTATATAATATATCCTAACCTAAAAGACATAAACGTGTACAGTTGGGTGGATACTATTATCCCTTTCTCAGTTCGCGTCACAAACTTCAACAGCTGAAGTTCTACTCTTTCTCGCCTTCAAGAGGAACAATCCAGTCTTTTGTTCCCATTCTCTATTCCCCATGAGGTCAAGACATGCAAGCGAACTCCTATTCTGACTTAGCATCGAGGGTGGTAGATATTTTCTCCGTACATGTTCCAATTCGACACACTGTAATAAAATATGTTTATAGGAGTCCTTTCCTTTGCAAAGCGGACAAAGATGCTCCCCTTCTTCGTTGACAATTTTATTACCCTTCCATGCCCCCAATCTTAGCCACTCTAAACCTGCTCTGCTGTCTTTGTTACAAGAATTTATGTAGTCACGCCTCCCCCAGTTAAGCATGAGATCTGATTGTAAATGTTGTGAGGACTTTTCCGAACATTGGAGCTCAATCTCTTGCCTCTCGATATCAATTAAGCGTATCTTCACATTACGCCATACATTCCTCCTGTTATTCTCTCCTTTCTCCCACACCCATCCCATTCCTATATGATGCAGCCATCTCTGCCGTTTATAAACCCACCCCTTTTCCCAACCCTCCCTTATTGCCTTGCTGCAACGTAACCATAATGCTTCCAAGTTCCACGCTGTCGACCGGGATGCTCATTTCTGGGCCGTTCGCAAATATTTTACCTGGGTGAGAGACACTAATATGTTGTCAGAACAAGAGGTTAAGTTTTCCACCATGGCCAGCAACCAATGGCATGGATTTCGTCACACAAAAAGCGAACACGCGGAAAATTCGGGAGAATGACATACGATTTCGGAAAATCGGGATACAGGTTAAAAATCTGGAAACTCCCGATTGATTCGGAAGGTTGGCAGTAGAGATGAACAAAATTAACTGCCGCTCTGGCTCACTGTGTTCGTTGCATTTGTCTTTCGAATCTCGTTTCGTCATTCTCGTGCGCTTCGAGTTTCGCTCATCATTCTCGAAATAGCATTTGGTCGGCGTGGAAAGATTTCGTAACTTTGAATAACATACATCATTGAAATAAATAACATTATAAATGTTTAAATGAGACAAAAAGACAAAACAGAACAGTATCTTAGTTATCAAAGTGTTCCGGTTCTATTATATGATGTTACCTATGGTTATATAAAAGAAAAAAAAAACAATTCTCAATAAATTTGCATTTCTAAGAAACATGAAACATAACGTTAAATAAAGCGTTAATATATATTTTTTTTACTTGAGATTGTACACTCTTGATCTCAAACACACGAAAAGAAAATTCCTGGGCTTTTAATAAGAGCCTAGTAATTAAATAAAGATTATACACTGAAAGGTAGAGATGATGATTCAAATAGGCTACTTGATTGTTTATACATATAACAGTTGCCAAATTAGATAAAAGTTCAGTCTAGTATAAACAACTGTGGCCATTCAAGACTGCTTGACGTTCGAGAATTGATAAGTCCCGAAGTCTTGAAACACTCACAAGCAGTCTTTACGTCAACGATGCAACGTAGGCAACATTGTCGTGCGGGTTTTCGGCTTTGCAGGCGCTGTTAGTCTTGCTTTCTCGATAGTTGTTCAATTATAGTTGGCAGATATACCTCACGGATAGAAAGTTATAATATCCCAGTTCGATCATACTTTCGAAGATAATTATTTATAGGAACAGAAAATACATTAGTCAGAGCAAAGAAAAGAGCTGTAGATACTGGCCAACGACCATTCCTCTCAATGAAATGTGTGTTCTTTCTGAGGGCCATCACGCTCATAGCTCACTGCAACCGCACTCTGTAACTGTGGGTTCGTAAAACGCAGCATTTTATTTACACAATTTTATGGGGAACTTGGTTATTTTAGTTACTGTGTGAGGCCGGTCGCAGACCAGTGCAGAAGCTGCATTTGTTGAAACGTGCCCCAACATGCCTTTGTGTGGTTTAAGATATTACTTGCGCACAGCTAGTGATGGAAAAAGAGAAAAGTTATATCATACTCAATTTTTTCACGATTAAGCAAAAAGCATTTTGCTCGTTACATATAGTGAGACCATTGCTCTTTGGAAAAGTACTTTATTGTGCGCATGCGTCTCCGACCTGTCAGCTTCTGTCCATAATTTATTTTCTAGTGTAACATATCTATATATATATAATTTGAACTGGTAATGGAAATTACGGGAAAACGGCTGAACGGATTTTAATGAGTGACCCCTCATTTTCATGCCTGGCATTCAAAGTTTTTCGGAAAAGTAGTAGTTTTCAGTGAAATGTCAATTTTCCTACATAATTTTCTTATTTTCCAAAATCCATCTGTTGTCAGTTTTGAGAATCACGGCTGACTTGATTGAATTTCAGAACAAAACACACACTACAATAAACAATAGGCTATTACACGAAGGCCATGACCTGCAGGATTGCCGACATATTTAGAGCTCAATTCAATTTGTTATTAAAAACTGATTCTGCAGTGTATAATAATTTTCTGAGTACAGCTGTGTATTGGATATTCAAATCTACGAAACTTCAGGTGGTTTGACGACATTATTACCATTAGGAATTAAATATTATTGTAGTTAATATGATGGTGGATCTATTCTTCATTAATTGTACATAATATTGATGCTATATTGATGACGTGAAAGTGAAACGTTTTGAGGTTATGTAAGTAAATGTAGAGAATATCTTAATTTAGATCTTCATTTCTATAATTTACAGAGTGACTGCTATATATATATATATATATATATATATATATATATATATATATATATATATATATATATAACTACAAAACTTAAGTAAGATAATAATATTTTTATTAAAAATCAAATATTTGTATACTTATTAAACCAGTGGGGTTGGGTCTTTTTCATATACTTAACGGCGGTGTAGTGTAGATATTGATATGTGTCATTGTCTTCAGTATTGGCTCGAGAGAGCGCACAAATTACAGTTCCTAAGGAAAGATAAAAAGGTATTACTTACTGATAAAATAAGAGGCCTAGAAAATTTTGTAGTCTCCAGATCATTTCAGCAAGATCTCTTAGTAGGATAAAATGATTTTACGCTCTACATTTAAAGTTCTACATGCAGCAGCTATACGAAAATGCTATTGTTCAAAAGCTTAGCAAACATTTTTTTAACTTTTGCCTACAATCCACAATGACTCAAAATATCTACTGCTATCGTCCTGACATTGATACTTGCGTTTTCGCGTTGAAACTCAAAAACTGAAGTTGAATAGGTTCAAGAAAAAGTATTTGGCCTAAAAAAAATCCATTCAGAGGGAGTATGGTTAATTATTATGGAAGCAAATAACTATCAAAAAGACAAATATTCTTCATTGAAAATAAATCTGAAAAATTTTTATTTGAACGTCTAACGAACTTAGTTTGCAGCAGCATTTGCTGCACAAGCCACTAGTTTATATATAATTTGAAGTGTTAATGGAAATTACGGGAAAACGGCTGAACGGATCTTAATAAATGACCCCTCATTTTGAAGCTTGGAACCCACCGTTTTTCAGAAAAATAGTAGTTTTCAGTGAAATATCAATTTTCCTACATTATTTTCCTATTTTCCAAAATCCATCTTCCATCAGTTTTGAGAACTAATTGCATTTCAGCACGGCCGTGATTTCAGAATAAAACAAAACACACACTACAATAAACAATAGCTATTACACGAAGGCCATGACCTGCAGGATTGCTGACATATTATTTAGAGTTCAAATTCAATTGGTTATTAAAAACTTAAAGACTTAGGCCTACTAAAAATAATTTACAGGCCTGATTCTGCGGTACGTAATTTTCTGAGTACAGCTGTGTATTGGATATTGAAATCTACAAAACTTGAAGTGGTTTGATAACATTATTACCATTAGAAATGAAATTTCATTACAGTTAATGCCATGATGTGACTATTTTTCATTAATTATACATATTAATGCTATACTGATGATATGAAAGTGAAACGTTTTGGGGTTTATATAGAGAATGTGTTAAATTAGAACTTCATTTCTATAATTTACTGAGTGGCGGCTATTATATATATAAAACTACAAATCTTACGTAAGATAATAATATTGTTATTAAAAATCAAATATTTTTATAGTTATTAATCAAATGGGGTTAGGTCTTTTTCATACACTTAATGGCGGTGTGGTGTAGAATTTATATGCGTCATTCTCTTCGGTATTGGCTCGAGAGAGAGAGCAAAACTTACAGTTCCTAAGGAAAGACGGTATTACTTATTGATAAAGTAAGAGGCCTACAAAATTTTGTAGTCTCTCGATCATTTCAGCAAGATCTCTTAGCAGGATAAAATGATTTTACCCTCTAAATGTCAAGCTCTATATGTAGCAGCTAAACCAAAATGCCATGTCTATTGTTCGAAAACATAGCAAACCTGACTTTTACAATCCACAATGACCTGAAATAGCTATTGCTTTACTCCTACATGAAAAGTCACTGATCGCCCTGACATTGTTACTTGCGTTTTCGCGTTGAATCTCAAGATACATAGGATACATAGGTTCAAGGAAACGTATTTTGCATAAAAACCATTCAGAGGGAGTATATTTCATTATTATGGAAGCAAATAACTTTCAAAATGCCTGGTATTTTTCATTGAAAATAAATCTGAAAAGTTTTTATTTGAACGTCTAGTGAACTCAGTTTGCAGCATTGGCTGCACAAGCCACTAGTATTAATGTAATTATGAATCATCTATCGGCTTGAACCAATGTGGAAACAGATGCAGAAAAGTTAATTGTTCTGGCACGTTGTAATGCGATATTGTTTCCGTATTGGAGTGTTTCATACTTATTTCCGCAATGATCAAATTTACAATCAAATCGAAAGTATGAAGAGTTAAGCTTTCGAAATTGAAGAATTGAGAATTATATGATGGACTTATACAAGGCTAGTAACCCAGTCCACAATACACAGGGCAGACATTTATGTCATAACTGGGTACACGTGGATAAATCTCGGCAGACGCGTCCACGACGCGGGGGTGGGCAACACCTGTTGGTGGCTAAGTTCTGTCGAGGACCCAGTGACGCAGGGTATAATGTGTCCCCCTGCACAGGGATACGTGTAAAGACTTCAACGGTCTCCAGGGCGACGTGGGAATCATAGACGATCAGCAAGACTTGGTGAGCGGAAGAAGCAGCCCTCTCTGGAGAGGTTAGTACACAGAGAAGCATGTTTGGAGGCTTTGAGGTGGCAGCCCCACCACCAAACTAGCCCTGCGCAGCGCTCGTAACGCGGCCAGGGGACTTAATCTACTGACAAACTTCAGGGAATTAGCCGGACTGATGGACTGACGATATTCCCTGAGGACGGAACAGGTCTGAAGGCCTAAACCTGAAAGTTGATGATGATGATTAATCTGCTCGGATAGGGACCGATGGCCGGCTTATGTGAGGGCGGCGATGAACCTCCGGGTTCTCTTAAAGACATTTGTAAGTAAGTTGTAATAATTGAGAATAGGGAGGTTAATTGTCAAATTATCGAAATTGAAGTTATATAATATTTTTCAAGTGAATCTCCGTTGATTCCAATGGTGGCTTTATACCAAACAGTATAGATGATCTGCAGCTTATAAGTGATTATTTATGAGTTCTACGCCATAGTGACCATATGAATGCCTGTATTATGTATTTGACTTGATTTGAAATGTTTAATGTAATGAGATGCCGCATTAGTTTTGTACATCTATAAGCGGAAGAGAGGCCAAGCTCACGTAGCTACCCGTTGATGTAGACACAGCAGCTACGTCCGAAATATTGTGGAAGAAGTGAACTCGATCGCTTATACCTCCCCTCCATTATCCCCATGCTTGTACTAGAGGTTCTACTCTGATAAAGACCTGGAGTAGTCCACACCTGTGGAGTAACGGTTAGCGCGTCTAGCCGCGAAACCGGGTGGCTCGGGTTCGATTCCTGGTCGGGGAAAGTTACCTGGTTGAGGTTTTTTCCGGGGTTTTCCCTTAACTCAATATGAGCAAATGCTGGGTAACTTTCGGTGTTGGACCCCGGACTCATTTCACCGGCATTATCATCTTCATCTCATTCAGATGCTAAATAACCTAAGATGTTGATAAAGCGTCGTAAAATAACATACTAAAATAAAAAAAAAGACCTGGAGTGTTCGCTTGCTGTGTTATTTTTATTATCCTTGTCTATCTGAAACAAGACTGAGGAGAAACCGTTTAAAAAATGTTGGTTTCATAAAAATTACGTGAATTGACTAAACAGATATCCCATACCATTCATCTTGAAAGTCTCCCCTCTTGTAATTTGTTATTAAGTCATATCACAACTCGATCATCGAAAGCCTGAAATATCAAAAGTTTAAACTACGTCGTGAAAGCACTCATGGATGGGTAACTCGTGCTCAAAAAGTGCTAAAAAAACATTGAAAGAGAGAAAGACAGACGGAGCCAGCCGCAGCACTTACAAGTTGTTTGTAGTTTCGCTGCAAAATCTGTTCACTGCCACGGTACGCTCTGGCGGCTCATGCAGGTAGTCGTGATATCTATTCCATGATTTGAATTTCAGAATGACGCATGGTACAATAATTGTAGTAATTTTAGACAGACTGTACCTAAACACACACAATAAAATTAGCGTATATTATTTCCTAGTTTTTTGAATCAGTTTAGTACTGGAAACAGAAACTAAATACAATTTTTTCAAGATACAACAAACATAGCTGCAACCGTTATTTATTATTACACTAGGATTAATATTTCTTATTATAAATGGCATACGTAAGAAAGTGTAATAGAACATAATATAAGCTTTATCTTCCTTCTTAAGGGTATATGTACGTGAAGGACCACAAATATTATCAGAAAATGCAGGCTGTAAATTTCTAAAATGTCATAAGAAAATTAACTCACAATTGGACAAAAATTACAAGATACCACAACTAGACATATTAGAACTTAAATATCTGATAGAAGTATAAAAAAGTTTACTAATAATATTTTTAAACCAGTTTTATCAAAGTATGAAAATAACAACAACAAAAATTCTGCAGTTACATCTTTTAGTACGTACCTAACTATAATATTGTTATGGTCTCTCTGACATCTTTAATATTTTTCTTGCATGTAATAAACACTTACTTCTGAAAAGTAGACTACTCTCAGACATGTAGAGTTGTTTATTTTAATACAATTAATTTTTTATTTGTCCTATATAAAATACATTAAAATTTACATAATGTTTTGTGACCTAATTTTTCTATTTTCAAAGAAATGGGCATTATTGTAGTCTACCTTTTGCATAAATGCATGTTAAATCAGTGTACAAAACTTCAGAATTGTATCTCTAATCGTTGTGGAGTTATGAAATAATATGTGTGAAAATTTTCAAATTTTGGAAAATTTAATTTAAAGTAAAACGTGAGTTCTAAAAAAATAGTATTAGTAACATTTTTATACTTTTATCACATATTTAAGTTCTAATAAGTCTTGTTGTGGTACCTTGTAATTTTTGTCCAATTGTGAGTTCATTTTCTTATAAAATTTTAGAAATTTAGAGCCTGCATTTTATGATAATATTTGTGGTAGTTCACGTACAGATACCCTTAATAACAAAAAACTTTCTCTTTCGACTCATCACTAAAGGGAAATGATCTGAGGATTATATTGTTTTTCAATTAAAACTAGCCGCCACTTACTGCAGACGCGAGCAAACTTTTGTGTTGCAAGAACCGCGTACAGACACTACAGCTAGTACAGAGTCCGTTCTACCTGCACTGAGGTTGTGTTGCATTGTATTGTATTTATTAACATTCCATGTCATTCATACATTGCTTTACAGCTAGAATATGGAACAAGTCAAAAAACTTAATACTATTATAAAGTCTTAATTTATAGTCACAGTCTAGATGAAATATATATACAGACGAGATTTACAATATAGTCTACTAGTACAACACATAGTTTTAGTATCAATTTCATGAAGTGTTATTGAATGTCATGAATTCACTTACAGAATAGAAAGCGTGAGAAATTAGGTACTTCTTTAATTTGGCCCTAAATAATTTTATGTTTTGAGTTTCATTTTTTAAATCGATAGGGAGGCTATTAAAATTTTTACTGCCATATAACGCACTCCTTTTTGATAGCACGATAGACTTGCCGATGGAGTATGAAAGTCATTTCTTTGACGTGTATTTATGCTATGAACTGTTGAATTAGTTAGAAAGTTTTCACGATTACATACGAGGAAGACTATTAATGAAAAGATATGGTGACAAGCCATGGGCATTATTTGTAGTTTTTTTAAAATAGTCCTACAAGATTCCCTAGATTTGGCACCTACTATTATTCTAATTACTCTTTTTTGTAATAGAAATATACTGTTACTATCTGTGGAATTTCCCCAGAATATTATTCCAAAACTCATTACCGAGTGGAAGTATGCAAAGTATACTGTTTTTAAGGTATTGATATTTACTATCTTTTGCATAGTTCTAATAGCAAAACAAGCTGAATTTACAATTCATTTTTATATTTCAATATGCCTAGTGAATTATTAAATAAGTATATAATAAATTTTCAATCTTAAGACATATCAACTTGCAAATGTTTATTTGCTATTTAATAAGATATATGAACGTTTTCGCCGTTTGGGGCATCTTCAGATATAACAAAAACATATAATATAGGTTATTATAGGTTCAGATTATATGTTTTTGTTATATCTGAAGATACCCCAAACGGCGAAAACGTTCATATATCTTATTAAATAGCAAATAAACATTTGCAAGTTGATATGTATTAAGATTGAAAATGTATTATATACTTATTTAATAAGCTGAATTTAGTTTGGGGGTAATTTCTTTAATATGATTTTTCCAATTTAACACATTATCGATTTTTAAGCCAAGAAATTTGGTTGTCGTTGTTTCTAATAGGGATCTGTTGTTAATTATTGCGCTAGAAGCTTGCGAGGTTGAATTTGCACAGGATTTAAATTGAATTATGTTAGTTTTGTTACAATTTAATACCAATTTATTGACTGAGAACCAGTCACATATTTTGAAGGGAATTTCCTCTGTTGAAGATTGGAATGTGTTGGAGTTATTGGCTATAATTACTATACTTGTGTCATCTGCAAATAATACGGGATGACCTACATCTTTTATTAGAGGGGCAAGATCATTTGTAAACACTTTGAGAGCACGAGTTGCCCACCCATGCACATACCGCATTACACCTCAATCATAGAAGAAATATACTCGTATTATCTCGTAACTCACGTGAGGTTCTCCTTCCCGATGAAGCGTTTCTTCATGGTCCAGGAGCACCTCCACAGCTTCCACGAACTCCTCCGAGATGGCGTGCAGCAGAGCGTCCTTGGTCTCCACTTTGTGCTCGATGAGCAGCTCCACCATCTCCAGATTCTCGTTGTCGATTGCCATGAGCAGAGCGGACCTGCCCAGAGGGTCCACGCAGTTGATGTTGATGTATTCCGTCTCCTGAGCCCGCTGCAGCATCCTACAGGAGCAATACACAATGTTAATGGCATCACGCTTTTTATATCTCATTGGATCACATCCAACGTCTGTTCCAGCATTTAGTTTGGTCCTCGTGCAGCTCATGTGCTTAATCTGAATCAACCGACACAGAAAACTGTTCCTCAAATCCATCGCATATTGATAGGATATATTTTGTTCTGGCCTTGCATACGCAACGCTTTGACACGTGATAAATCAGTGCATATCCTGGGGAATTATATTAAATTTCACTAAGACTATACAAATTTGCTTGTGTAGTTTATCATGCTTATATTAATTTTCCAGCATCTTGCTGATTACACTGTGATTTTGCTACTGAACTAAAACAATGTACCAATCCTAATTTGAGTGACCTGATATTATAGATCTGAAGTCCGTTTTTTTCTATCACGTCACAATTTAAAATTAAAACTTTTTTATTTTTAATTTTTACATTTTTAACACATTTAGATCCGTTTTATTTATTTTATTGTGATTTTGCTACTGAACTAAAACAACTGTACCAATCCTAATTTGAGTGTGCTGATTAAACATCTGAAGTCCGTTTCTTTTCTATCACGTCACAACTTAAAAATAAAAATATTTTTTATTTTTAATTTTTACATTTTTAACACATTTAGATCCGTTTTATTTATTTTATTGTGATTTTTTTACTTAACAAAAACAAGTGTACGATGGAAGAGTAATGGAACGGAGAAAAATTCTCTCCGGCGCCGGGATTTGAACCCGGGTTTTCAGCTTTACGTGCTGATGCTTTATCCACTAAGCCACACCGGATACAACCCCGACGCCGAACAGAATCGTCTCTGATTGAGTTCCAACTCTTGGGTTCCCTCTAGTGGCCGCCCTGTGCACTACGTCATAGATGTCTATGAACATCGGACCGAAGTCCACACATGTGCTCAGGTGCACTCGTTATGAGTGACTAGTTGGCCGGGATCCGACGGAATAAGCGCCGTCTTAAATCACTTCGTGATTTACGCATATCATATATTATTTCAATGTACCGAAGTACATATGATATTTCCATGCAGATATTCTGCGTCATCATACGATGGAAGAGTAATGGAACGGAGAAAAATTTTCTCCGGCGCCGGGATTTGAACCCGGGTTTTCAGCTTTACGTGCTGATGCTTTATCCACTAAGCCACACCGGATACAACCCCGACGCCGAACAGAATCGTCTCTGATTGAGTTCCAACTCTTGGGTTCCCTCTAGTGGCCGCCCTGTGCACTACGTCATAGATGTCTATGAACATCGGACCGAAGTCCACACATGTGCTCAGGTGCACTCGTTATGAGTGACTAGTTGGCCGGGATCCGACGGAATAAGCGCCGTCTTAAATCACTTCGTGATTTACGCATATCATATATTATTTCAATGTACCGAAGTACATATGATATTTCCATGCAGATATTCTGCGTCATCATACGATGGAAGAGTAATGGAACGGAGAAAAATTCTCTCCGGCGCCGGCTCCGTTCCATTACTCTTCCATCGTATGATGACGCAGAATATCTGCATGGAAATATCATATGTACTTCGGTACATTGAAATAATATATGATATGCGTAAATCACGAAGTGATTTAAGACGGCGCTTATTCCGTCGGATCCCGGCCAACTAGTCACTCATAACGAGTGCACCTGAGCACATGTGTGGACTTCGGTCCGATGTTCATAGACATCTATGACGTAGTGCACAGGGCGGCCACTAGAGGGAACCCAAGAGTTGGAACTCAATCAGAGACGATTCTGTTCGGCGTCGGGGTTGTATCCGGTGTGGCTTAGTGGATAAAGCATCAGCACGTAAAGCTGAAAACCCGGGTTCAAATCCCGGCGCCGGAGAAAATTTTTCTCCGTTCCATTACTCTTCCATCGTATGATGACGCAGAATATCTGCATGGAAATATCATATGTACTTCGGTACATTGAAATAATATATGATATGCGTAAATCACGAAGTGATTTAAGACGGCGCTTATTCCGTCGGATCCCGGCCAACTAGTCACTCATAACGAGTGCACCTGAGCACATGTGTGGACTTCGGTCCGATGTTCATAGACATCTATGACGTAGTGCACAGGGCGGCCACTAGAGGGAACCCAAGAGTTGGAACTCAATCAGAGACGATTCTGTTCGGCGTCGGGGTTGTATCCGGTGTGGCTTAGTGGATAAAGCATCAGCACGTAAAGCTGAAAACCCGGGTTCAAATCCCGGCGCCGGAGAGAATTTTTCTCCATTCCATTACTCTTCCATCGTATGATGACGCAGAATATCTGCATGGAAATATCATATGTACTTCGGTACATTGAAATAATATATAAAAACAAGTGTACCAATCCGAATTTGAGTGTGCTGATTAAAGGTCTGAAGTCCGTTCCTTTTCTATCACGTCACAATTTAAAAATAAAAACTTTTTGATTTTTAATTTTTACATTTTTAACACATTTAGATCCGTTTTATTTATTTTAGTGTGATTTTGCTACTGAACAAAAACAAGTGTACCAATCCTAATTTGAGTGTGCTGATTAAATATCTGAAGTCCGTTTCTTTTTTTATCACGTCACAATTTAAAAATAGATACTTTTTTATTTTTTATTTTTACATTTTTAACACCTTTAGATCCGTTTTACTTATTTTATTTTGATTTTGCTACTAAACTAAAACAAGTGTACCAATCCTAATTTGAGTGTGCTGATTAAATATCTGAAGTCCGTTTCTTTTCTATCACGTCACAATTTAAAAATAGAACCTTTTTTTTTATTTTTAATTTTTACATTTTTAACACATTTAGATCCGTTTTATTTATTTTATTGTGATTTTGCTACTTAACTAAAACAAGTGTACCAATCCTAATTTGAATGTGCTGATTAAAGGTCTGAAGTCCGTTCCTTTTCTATCACGTCACAATTTAAAAACAAAAACATTTTTGAGTTTTAATTTTTACATTTTTAACACATTTAGATCCGTTTTATTTATTTTATTGTGATTTTGCTACTGAACAAAAACAAGTGTACCAATCCTAATTCGAGTGAGCTGATATTATAGATCTGAAGTCCGTTTTTTCTATCACATCACAATTTAAAAATAAAAACATTTTCGAGTTTTAATTTTTACATTTTTAACACATTTAGATCCATTTTATTCATTTTATTGTGATTTTGCTACTGAACAAAAACAAGTCTACCAATCCTAATTTGAATGGGCTGATTAAAGATCTGAAGTCCGTTTCTTTTCTACCACGTCACAATTTAAAAATAAAAATATTTTTGATTTTTAATTTTTACATTTTTAACACATTTAGATCCGTTTTATTTATTTTAATGTGATTTTGCTACTTAACAAAATCAAGTGTACCAATCCTAATTTGAGTGAGCTGATATTATAGATCTGAAGTCCATTTCTTTCTATCACATCACAATTTAAAAATAATAATTTGTATTCTTTATTTTTACATTTTTAATACATTTAGATCGATTTTATTTATTTTATTGTGATTCTGCTACTGAACAAAAACAAGTGTACCAACCCTAATTTGAGTGAACTGATATTATAGATCTGAAGTCCGTTCCTTTCTATCAAATCACAATTTAAAAATAATATTTTTTATTGCTTATTTTTACATTTTTAATACATTTAGATCCATTTTATTTATTTTATTGTGATCTTGCTACTGAACAAAAACAAGTGTACTAACCCTAATTTCAGTGTGCTGATTACAGATCTGAATTCCGTTTTTTTTCTATCACGTCACAATTTTATTTAAAAATAATAACATTTTTTTTATTTTTTATTTTTACATTTTTAATACATTTAGATCCATTTTATTTATTTTACTGTGATTTTGCCACAGAACAAACACAAGTGCACCAACCATAATTTGAGTGTGCTGATTACAGATCTGAATTCCGTTTTTTTCTATCACGTTACAATTTTAAAATAATAGCATTTTTAATTTTTAATTATGATGTGTGACACTACATTCAGGGCAAAAGTGAGTGCTCTTTAACACGAAGCTTGGGACACATTTGTACTAGTGTCAACTAGGTTTTTAGGAAATTATCGAGCTGATAATTATGCTGAGCTAGTATATAACATGCTTAGAACATTTCAGAATCTAGGTTGTCGCATGTCATTAAAATGCTCTTTCTTCATTCACACCTTAACTTTTTCCATCAAATCTCGGCGCTGTAAATGACGAACATGGTGAGAGGTTCCATCAGGACATATCAACGATGGGATCCAGATACTACTGTTAATACGGTCCGAGCAAGATGGGTGATTTCTGCTGGTTCCTACGATCAACCACATGCCAACAAAAGCGGAAAAGCAAAGATCTCAAGCACTTTTAACAGAGTTTCTAGTGCTTACTACATATTGTAAGTGTGTATCTAATAGTTTACAGAGAATATATCAACTTAGGTCAATGTATATCTCTGACTTTACGGTACAGGTATGTACTGAATAGTAAGATATAGTATTATTGTTACAGCCTCATAACTAAAAAAAGTGACGTGGTATGATAAATACGATTACAGTTTTGGAATCAGCGCATTAATTTCAGTATAGAACATTTGAAATTTCCTCAGTAGGAGACAATTTTTTTTTAGACTAGTGTATACGTATAAGGAACCTCTCCTTCTCTGTGTAGTACGAAGTGTAAGTTTTTGAAAGATCGAAGGGCAGAAGAATGAATAGGCTACGCCGACAGGCATAGAGAGAAAACTTTTCATTCACGAAATTTACTGAAAGTTGTGAGACGAAAAGTTACATTTGTTCGGATCAAATTTCTGTGCAATTAAAGAAAAAATGTTTTTTTTTCAATAATTTATTATCATAATATACTTTTCTCTTAAATAAAATTGACTGAGCATATTGGGAATTCAATCAATGATTTTCTGAAAACACGCTATAAAATGTTTCAAATAAAACAATTGAGGGGTTTGCTGGAAAAAGGGCGTATACGTCAATATGGCGAATTGAGATATATGCAATCTAAGATTTTAAAACGCACCTGAATAAAATGTTATACACGCACGCAGCCCTGTCCTGCAGGTATGTACAGTACAATCAAAATAAAATTTCGCTACTATAATTATTCACTACATTTTAAACCGTTTTCCCAAAGAAGGGCGTATAGATCTATCCGCCTTTCTTCCGGCAAAGCCCTCAATTTATATTTCGAAAAGGAAGCAAAGACGAGCAAAATTTTATTACACTTTTTTGTTTGAAATATCTCAAAGAATAACCCCCTCAAATTAATGACATTATTTACGGTTTACTCTGTAGGGGAAACTGTTGTACCTTTAAACACTTTTCACATTTTATTTTTTTTAATTTTGGGAAATGAAATTTTTTTAATAAAAAAATGCTTGAAATAATTATTGAAGATTCCTTTACAACTTCGTGTATGTATTTTCCTGTTTTACAGATCTATTAAGGATGGAAAAAATAAAATAAAGGGACATGTAATGTGTTCAAAGGTACAACAGGATCATGTACCTTGGAACATACCCTCTTGTAAGTTGGAACACATGGAATATAGGTGGGAATAAAGCTGTAAAAACTGACAATCATATTTAAAATGTATTTTCAATCATAAACCAGAGCAGGCTTCTCTGATTTAGATTTTATTTCCTGGAGAAGCAATAACTGCTTTAACAGCTTTCTTCAAGGCATCCGGATCAACTGGGGACCTCTTTAATTCCAGACTTACTTCGTGACATGACCTTAAAATAAAAGAAAAACAAAAACCGATAGTATCGTGTAATTTGGAACATGTTCCATGGTACAAGATGTTTTGTGTTCAAAGGTACAAGAGGGTGCACGTTTAAACAAATATGGCTCCGAAAACTGAGAGAGTCAAATAAATAATGGAAATTAAAATATGTTATTACTCACCAGATGATAGGGAACACACCGTACTTGAAAGATATTAACAAATGCAATCTGGTTTTGTGTTAGAAAACATACATCAATGAACGAAATGTTTACTTTTGGTATTAAAAAAATTTATTTTGTCCACGGAACTCACACTTTGCAATAAATCAAATTGAAACTACGACCAGAGCTACTTAGCGGCTTTCTCTACAATCTACTTCATTTTGAGTCCTCTAGGTGGCAGCAAAACTTAAAAAACAAAAAATGTTCAAAGGTACACTATGCTAAAGGTACAACAGTCTTCCCTATAGTGTTTTTTCTTTCTTTTGCTGTGTGTATAAAATATATTAGGCGGAGAGTCGGGTAGTATCGGACATCGGGTAATATCGGACAGTGAGTTTCTTTCATCTATCACACGATGATAGTACCTGATTGACATGGTCGCATAGAGAAACGTAACCATGTCAATCAGGTAGTACCATATGGTGGTAGATGAAAGAAACGCACTGTCCGATATTACCCGATGTCCGATACTACCTGAGTCTCCCCTAAGCCCTATTGGATGTAAAGTAAGCACATTTCACAGCGAATCAATAAAAAAACATTTTTCTCGAAAATTATAGCTTATATTGCTAAGACTATTTCCATGAAGAATTTCAGGCAATCACATTTCTACTATTTTAAACGTTTATACAGTAACTAAAACAGTTTAACAGTTAAGAAAGATGTACATAATGTCATTTATACGAGTTTCAGTTGTTTTTACAACGTGGTTTAAATCAAGTAGATTCAAGTACTGACTTCCCAATAAGTCTCAGTTTATAGTTTCGTGCAACCAGGGATGTGCAATCGGAATTGAAAGTAATTATTATGCGTGAAGTGGGAATCGATATACCGAATGAAAGTGAAATAACCTTGGAGATTGAAAGGGACGATAGGATGCACTTAAATTAATAGAAAACCTATATTAAGTTCTGTGATTAAATGCACGGTTAATTAGAAAATTAAATTTGAAGTTTCAGCAGTCCAGCAACATCGCCGCTAACACACACTACTCGTGATACACATGTAAAGGCTGGTTCACAATAAACCGGGAACGAGAACCAGAATGAAAACGAGAAGCAGAGGACGTAAATATGAAAATTTTTTATTCACAATAAACCGAGAACGTAGACGACTATGCATATCAATATGTATGTCAATAACGATATGTAAAGTCGATATTATGCTTTCTGATGTTATTTGTGTATAATTGACCAATGGCGTTCCCTCATGAGTACAAGGCAGCCAACATAAACACAGGTTAACCAACTTCGAAATTTCAACTGAAACATTTCATTAGGTACGGTACTATAAATATGCCCATGAATCTTTATTATCACAACCTATTTTAAGTCTACCATAACGTAAAATAATTAGAGAAGAAACATTTGTAATAGAACAAAAATGAACACAACAGTAATTATTGAATTGAAGCGTGAATATGTAGTGTGTAATACAACCAATGCAATGATAAAACATGATTCACTTAAGATCGGTTTTCAAAGATGCAGCTATTGAAAGCCACGTATTCTCCTTCATTTTCTCATCTTTATACGAGGCGCGCCGCTTATCGTAAAAGTGAGGATTTTCCTCAACACTCAATATTAGAATCTCATGAAATAAAACTTGCTCCATGATGCACAGCACAGAACAAAATATACGACGACAAAATAGCTTTTAGATGGCATTAGAATGAATCTAGTGGGCTGTGATCGGAAACGTGAACGCCAAAGTTGAAACTTGGCTAACTCTCCGTTGCCGATCTCGGGCTCTGGCAAGCTTTTCGTTAATTGTGAATCTCACATTTAAATGTATACATTTTAACAATTTTACCGTTTTCGTTTCCGTTCCGATTCTCGTTTCCGGTTTATTGTGAACCAGCCTTAAGAGGTCAAAGAAATGAGTGTGTCTCAGTAGGTCAGCTGCTATCTGCCGAGACGTTGTCACTTGCTCCCAATCGTGCAGTGGCTTGAATTTAGAGGTTTTTAAAATTAGATTTACACGAAAACCGTCCATGCTATTGAAATACGCGAGAGGGATAAATTATTTTCTATTAGATTTCCTATCGATATGGACAAAGATGACAATCCTACTCGCAACAGTTCCCGAATAAGAGGTTGTTAAACATTTTGAAAAAAAATACATATATTCTGAAAAAAAAGGACTTTTCACCAATATGATATCATAGTTGTTTTGTTACATACAACATGAGCTATTCTCTCTGAAAGTCTGCAAGGCTATATCACTTCCAACCTGTATTTTCCACCTCGAAATAAAATCTTCTAAGGAAATACTAGACCCACTTTAACACTTCCGTGACCATATGAACTGCTGGGGGCCTCAATTTAACGTAGAGTTAGAGGCGCCATGAGGCACAGGATATGACTATGATACACTGCGATTGAGGTATTTTGCACGACACCGCAGATTATGCATATCTGGCTTTCAGGTAGTAGCTCCCTATAAAGCAGGTTTGAATAATTTCATGGAAAAATTATTCCGGGGCCAGGTATCGATTCCGAGACCCTTCGCTTAGCGCACGAATGCTCTACCGACTGAGCTACCGCAGGAACTAAACACGACACCGTCACAATTTTCCTTTATATCCACACAACTCAAACGGGGCTGACTAGAAGCCAGAACCCAACTTTGAGTGCACGCAAATTCTGTGTCACTTAAATTATGGCTTCCTGTTAACGTACCTCCAGTAACGAACATTTGCATTATATATTCGTTACCGCTGATTGTCTCGTGTGTAAAATCCAGTTGTAACTGCTAGCCGACCTTCATAATTAAGTTGATATGTAATTAATTAAGATGATACGTAATTTAGTTGATATATAAATAAATTAAGGTGATATATAATTAAGATGATACATAATTTAGTTGATATATAAATAAATTAAGGTGATATGTAATTAATTAAGATGATACGTAATTTAGTTGATATGTAAATAAATTAAGGTGATATGTAATTAATTAAGATGATACGTAATTTAGTTGATATATAAATAAATTAAGGTGATATGTAATTAAGATGATACGTAATTTAGTTGATATATAAATAAATTAAGGTGATATGTAATTAATTAAGATGATACGTAATGTAGTTGATATATAAATAAATTAAGGTGATATGTAATTAATTAAGATGATACGTAATTTAGTTGATATGTAAATAAATTAAGGTGATATGTAATTAATTAAGATGATACGTAATTTAGTTGATATATAAATAAATTAAGGTGATATGTAATTAAGATGATACGTAATTTAGTTGATATATAAATAAATTAAGGTGATATGTAATTAATTAAGATGATACGTAATTTAGTTGATATATAAATAAATTAAGGTGATATGTAATTAATTAAGATGATACGTAATTTAGTTGATATATAAATAAATTAAGGTGATATGTAATTAACTAAGATGATATGTAATTTAGTTGATATATAAATAAATTAAGGTGATATGTAATTAATTAAGATGATACGTAATTTAGTTGATATATAAATAAATTAAGTTGATATGTAAATAAATTAAGGTGATATGTAATTAATTAAGATGATATGTAATTTAGTTGATATGTAAATAAATTAAGGTGATATGTAATTAATTAAGATGATATGTAATTAAGTTGGTATGTAATTAATTAAGGTGATATGTAATTATTTAAATTGGTAATAGTTGGGTGAAATAAAAGTACTTATAAGTTAGATTTACTTTTGCTTATCTTTTAATTATAGTTCTAGGTTTATTGCATTTACTATTTATAGATTTACGTTTATTCCCAAGAAACTAGTTCGATTAATTAAAATGTGTCTCAGTGAAACATACAGCAGAGTCCGTATAGGTCAGTTTCTATCTGATGCTTTTCCAAGTCACTGCGGGCTAAAGCAGGGAGTTGCACTATCACCTTTACTTTTTAACTTCACTTTAGAATATGCCATTAGGAAAGTTCAGGATAACAGGCAGGGTTTGGAATTGAACGGGTTACATCAGCTTCTTGTCTATGCGGATGACGTGACTATGTTAGGAGAAAATCCACAAACGATTAGGGAAAATACGGAAATTTTACTTGAAGCAAGTAAAGCGATCGATTTGGAAGTAAATCCCGAAAAGACGAAATATATGATTATGTCTCGTGACCAGAATATTATACGAAATGGAAAAATATAAAAATTGGAGATTTATCATGCAAATCTAGTCTTTCAGGTAAAGCTTCCTGTAAAGCAGATTTGAATAATTTCAAGGGAAAAATTGTTCCGGGGCCGGGTATCGATCCCGGGACCTCTGGTTCATGATAAAGTTACACAACGCAGAACTGCAGGCATTGTATTCTTCACCTGACATAATTAGGAACATTAAATCCAGACGTTTGCGATGGGCAGGAAATGCGTGTTATTATTCGGTTGAGAAGCTTTTATCATCTAGTCTGCTGTCAAAAAATCTGAAAGTTAGAATTCATAAAACAGTTATATTACCGGTTGTTCTGTATGGTCCCGGGATCGACACCCGGCCCCGGAACAATTTTTCCCTTGAAATTATGGACATTTATCCTTCGAAGGGGTGAAAAAATTCAAATATCTTGGAGCAACAGTAACAGTGACACTCGGGAGAAAATTAAACGCAGAATAAATATGGGAAATGCCTGTAATTATTCGGTTGAGAAGCTTTTATCATCCAGTCCGCTGTCGCAAAATCTTAAAGTTAGAATTTATAAAACAGTTAATTATGTTACCGGTTGTTCTGTATGGTTTGAAACTTGGACTCTCACTCTGAGAGAGGAACATAGGTTAAGGGTGTTTGAGAATAAGGTGCTTAGGAAAATATTTGGGGCTAAGAGGGATGAAGTTACAGGAGAATGGAGAAAGTTACACAACGCAGAACTGCACGCATTGCATTCTTCACCTGACATAATTAGGAACATTAAATCCAGACGTTTGCGATGGGCAGGGCATGTAAAAATAACGTTGGCCGAATCCAGGAATGCACATAGAGAGTTAGTTGGGAGACCGGAAGGAAAAAGACCTTTGGGGAGGCCGAGACGTAGATGGGAAGATAATATTCAAATGGATTTGAGGGAGGTGGGATATGATGATAGGGACTGGAATAATCTTGCACAGGATAGGGACCGATGGCGGGCTTATGTGAGGGCGGCAATGAACCTTCGGGTTCCTTAAAAGCCATTTGTATGTATGTATATATGTATGTATGTATGTATAGATTTACGATTATTTTATTTTATTTCGTTTAGGTTTATTTTATTTTATTTCATGTAATTGTAATTATTGTATATTATATATCACTGCCACCGGGTGTATACCCAATTGTAGCGTTAATACATACATACATACATAACTATAAGAAACCACAACGGTTTTCTGCTGCTGCGATTGAATTATAGGGATGTATCCAAACTTCATAAATCCGTCTACTTGTAAATAAAGAATGAGCAAATGAAATTATTGCGCTCTTAACAGAAACTCGCAAAGTCATTTACAATGTCAAACCACCATCAACATGTCAGTCTCTCCGATATTTCTCGGTCAAATCAAATATCCGTCTGTCCATCCATTCACTCATCCATCCAGCCAGCCATCCATCCAATCATGTGCCTATCCAATGGCGAGCTGAGGAATCGATAGAGCACTAAGGAGAGCTAATTAATTCATAGGTGTTCAATGTTTCGCAAATAGGAAACAGGCAAACATTACTACAATTTAAGCATACATTCTCATTTCTGAATATTCAGTACGTTAAATATACAGTATTATTTTATCTCCTGTGTACTGCGGATTTAATTTCTGGAGGTACATTTCGCAAGTTACAAGAAGACAGAGACCAAAGTTATGACCGAGCTGAGGTGGTCTCTGTACTAACACAACCTACGTCCCACGTCGGGGACATGTTATCTGCAGAGATAAGTAAGGCCCGCTGCGTTCTACTACCTCGTCTGTGATTTGGATGGGGTGGGCCCAGGTTAAATGGCAGTACCGCGTGTCTGGATATTGACGCACCACAGTAGCGAATAGGGATTATAAAGAATGGACACTTCGCGTCGGTACCTTTGAAGCAGCCGGACTGATTTTAATGACCTTCAAGCCAGCTGGAGCGTGAGATTCTGCTTTCTCCCTAGAGTTAGCGCTGATATCACATCAGCTAGCAGTCGACACAGCGGAAATATAGGAGATTGTCGGGTAGTATCGGACATCGGGTAATATCGGACAGTACGTTTCTTTCATCTACCACCATATGATAGTACCTGAATGACACGGTTGCGTTTCTCTATGCGACATCACAGAAACGGAACCATGTCAATCAGGTACTATCATCGTGTGGCAGATGAAAGAAACTCACTGTCCGATATTACGCGATGTCCGATACTACCCGACTCTCCCCTAACACATATAATTAATACATCTAGGTACATTATGTACTCAAATAAAATAAATAGGATCCATAAAATAATAAATCGGTCATTAACTGTAATGTCTAGACTCTAGAGTTCCTTTATAATGAGAGTTGAGACGTTGACCCCAACAACAATTAAAATATGTTATGATTTGATAGCACTGAAAATGGAGAAACAAAACTCTTACGAGAAATAAAACCATATACCTATATTATATTATATACCAATATTAAACGAATTTGATACTTAATTTTATAATGTATTATATTATTTTATAATATAATTTATTATATCTGAAATATAAAAAAAAATATTATTACAACTAGGCCTAGTTCGTCATTGAGAAATAAGGAAAAGCTGTTAACTTGAATTTATTTGAAGCAAGCGTTACTGGATTATGCAATAAGGTAGGCGATGTTTGAATCCTATGTCTCAACTCTATTCTCAATTATTATCTTAGCCTATGCTCGATTACACTAACCTCTAGCGCTTGAAAGTAGAACTAAACGCTGGCGCATAGAGAAACAAAATACAGGCAAATTCGCTCAGTGTCCATTCTTTATAATTCCTATTCGCTGACCACAGTGTGATACCTACTTCTTTGTTTTTATAATTTGAAAACGTAGTAATATATTCTCTCTCTCTCTCTTTTTATTACATTTTACTCATATTGAGATAGAATGCTAGAAGAACTGATAAAACCTTGATTCATGAAAATTGTAGAGCCGTTAAAGAGTTATTGCCAATTAATCTTCAAGAAACATAATATAAATCCTATTAGAGAAATAAATTCGGATTTGATGAGTTAAGGGATAGGCCTATATCAATAATTAATTCATTGTTGAAAAATATTGATAAGGCAATTACAAACACTACTTTAAATTAATTTTTTAGTACATGCTCTCTAAAATAGTTGCATTTCGGACTGTTATCAGTTTAGCAGAATTTTAAACAAAATCAACGCAGCACCGTTTAAATCCGTATTCGTACATGGCCTATACGAGATTCGGATCCAGACGGCAGTGACAATCGTCTTATCAAATTTAACAGGCTTTTAAATAAAATAATTCATCATATAACATCATTATGTTTATCAGAAACTTTACCAATGTTTTAAACAAAACAGTTCATCATATAATAACAAATATAACCAAACATTCAGTGTTTCTGGTTTAGATTGAAATTTTCTCGGGATTATCATTCATATTTTCACAAAACTAAACAAAGTCTTTCATAAATAAACTAATTCGTATCTATTGTTATTTAGAAATGAGCGCTCAAAATATGAACCGCCTTCTATGTCCGTATTTATACGTAGTCTATACGAGATTCGGATGCAGACGGCAATGGCAATCATCATACCAACTATAACAGGATTTTAACACAGTCTAGTATATTCAGTCACGAGTTCTGAGGGTGCTAGGAACAATAGACTGTGCCGGCACTATTTCGCATTGTCTGTAATGATGCGATATTAGCGATCCTAGTGGTTAGCAACTATCTATGGATGCATATTTACTACGTATTGAGCTTCGTGACTGTATATGCTACTGTGGTTTTAATATTCCAACATTGTTTCATTATTTTTATCAGACGGCGGCGAGAATATGACAATTGACAGATTATGTCTTTTATACTTACTTACTTATTGGCTTTTAAGGAACCCGGAGGTTCATTGCCGCCCTCACATAACCCCGCCATCCGTCCCTATCCTGAGCAAGACTAATCCAGTCTCTACCATCATATCCCACCTCCTTCAAATCCATTTTAATATTATCTTCCCATCTACGTCTCGGCCTCCCCAAAAGTATTTTTCCCGCCGGCCTCCCAACTAAGACTCTATATGCATTTCTGGATTCGCCCATACGTGCTACATGCCCTGCCCATCTCAAGCGTCTGGATTTAATGTTCCTAATTATGTCAGGTGAAGAATATAATGCGTGCAGCTCTGCGTTGTGTAACTTTCTCCATTCTCCTGTAACTTCATCCCTCTTAGCCCCAAATATTTTCCTAAGAACCTTATTCTCAAACACCCTTAATCTCTGTTCCTCTCTCAAAGTAAGAGTCCAAGCTTCACAACCATATAGAATAACCGGTAATATAACTGTTTTATAAATTCTAACTTTCAGATTTTTTGACAGACTAGATGACAAATGCTTCTCAACCGAATAACAGGCATTTCCCATATTTATTCTGCGTCTAATTTCCTCCTGAGTGTCATTTATATTTGTTACTGTTGCTCCAAGATATTTGAATTTTTCCACCTCTTCGAAGGATAAACCTCCAACTTTTATATTTCCATTTCGTAGAATATTCTGGTCACGAGACATAATCATATACTTAGTCTTTTCGGGATTTACTTCCAACCCTATCGCTTTACTTGCTTCAAGTAGAATTTCCGTGTTTTCCCTAATCGTTTATTGATTTTCTCCTAACATATTCACGTCATCCGCATAGACAAGAAGCTGATGTAACCCGTTCAATTCCAAACCCTCTGTGTTATCCTGAACTTTCCTAATGGCATATTCTAGAGCGAAGTTAAAAAGTAGAGGTGACAATGCATCCCCCTGCTTTAGCCCGCAGTGAATTGGAAAAGCATCAGATAGAAACTGGCCTATACGGACTCTGCTGTAAGTTTCACTAAAAAACATTTTAATTAATCGAACTAGTTTCTTGGGAATACTAAATTCAGTAAGAATATCATATAAAACTTCTCTCTTAACCGAGTCATACGCCTTTTTGAAATCTATGCATAACTGATGTACTGTACCCTTATACTCCCATTTTTTCTCCAATATCTGTCGAACACAAAAAATCTAATCAATAGTCGATCTATTACGCCGAAAACCACACTGATGATCCCCAATAATTTCATCTACATATGGAGTTAATCTTCTCAAAAAGATATTCGACAAAATTTTCTACGACGTCAACAAAAGTAATATTCCTCGAAAGTTACTACAGTTAGTCTTGTGCCCCTTCTTAAATATAGGTACGATTATGGACTCCTTCCATTGTTCTGGCACAATTTCCTTTTCCCAAATTGCAAGTACAAGTTTATAAATTTCGCTAGATAATGCACTTCCACCCTCTTGTATTAATTCTGCTGGAATTTGATTAATACTTGGAGATTTGTACTTTTTCAGATTTTCTATTGCAATTTCGACTTCAGAAAGTATGGGTTCCGGTATAAATGGCTCAGCAGTTTGTATTTGAATTTCGTCCCGATCATTTCTATTTGGCCTATGTATATTTACTAGTTGCCCAAAATAGTTTTTCCATCTGTTCAAGATTGAATGAGAGTCTGCAAGCAAGTCACTATTCTCATCCTTAATCACGTTTATCCTTGCCTGATATCCGTTTTCAAATTCCTTTATACCCTTATATAAATCTCTAATGTTCTTATTCTTTCTATTTGTTTCTACCTCATTCAGTTTTTCCTTCAAGTAATCTCTCTTTTTTATTCCTAAGTGTACGACTTGCTTCCCGTCTTTCATTGAAATAATTAACTTTATTCTCCTCAATTGGATCCTGTAAGAATTTCATTTATACTCATATTTATTTTTTTATTTTTTAAATTTATTTATTTTATGTCGCTTTAACTTAGGAAGTCATATCGCGACAATACATGAACAATTCTTACAGTTTACATAGAATTTTCTGTATTACAATAATCATTTTAGATACATTTGTAAATGTTGACAGCTTTCAGAAATTTAATTAAGTTTGAACTGAATGATGGGTTGTTTAGAACTGTTGATAAGTCTGTTGGTATATGGAATTGATCTCGGTGAAGGTGATATTGTGGACATTCAGAAATTAAATGGCGTACAGGGATCCTACTGTGGCAATTAGTGCATGTTGGAGGAAGAGTTCTGTCTAGAGGATAAGAATGTGTAATTTTGGTGTGGCCAACTCGCAGTCTGGTGATTATAACTTGATCTTGACGTTTACAATTCTGTAGTGGATATTTCATTCTGGAATGCTGTACTATTTCGTGAAGTTTGCTGGATGATGACTCTTTCCATGGTGTTTGCCAATGGTTGTGCAGTTTTCTGGTTGTGTATTTAATGGCGTCTGTATGAGGAATAGACGTTAAAAATGCAAAGGAAGTCGTGTAGCTTCTTTTGCTGCGGCATCTACAGTTTCATTTCCAGGAATGCTCTGATGAGAAGGACATATTTATTTTATTTCATATAATTTAGAGAGGTTTTATTAAAAACTATTGTATGCACCACGTACCTCAAAACATTTAGCGGACTTATCCCGTATTTTGGACTCGGCTTACACCTCATAGAAAAACACTGAATTCGTCCCGCTAAAGCCTTATTTTGCGTACTTAATACATAAATAACTATTATAGAACATAATTGCACTGCAATTTATAAGAAAAACGTGAGTTCATAGAACTAGTTCGGGAAGCACTGAATAAAGTTAGATTGGCTTGTGTAATGCTAATGGTCCACGTGTACTTCATATGCGGTGCTAAATTAGGTCATTAACAGAAATGCTTTCAGGTATTATACGCAGCGCTATTATCCCACAACTCACACGCTGCACACATATCTAGTGAAGATTCAAGTTAGTCGTTAGTGTTATGAGATGAACCCGATCTTCACGTTGCAGATTCATGTCGGTAGCAATGCGATAACAACTGTTATTTCGCTTTGCGCTCCTTGTGAGAATAAGCCGTAAGAATAACACAAATGTGAGCCGGAATAGTGCTGTTATTAAAGGCCGGAAAATAAGGTGTCGAGTGGAGAAAGGAGGAACGGAATACAATTCGCAACTAGGTTTGTGAAAGAGCTCCATAAATTTGATTGAGAGTTCTAATAAAATATATATTAGAGCAGCGTTTCTCAAACTATGTGGTCAGCGGACCACCTGTGGTCCTCGAGTTCTGCCCTTGTGGTCCTTAAAAAAAGACAGAAGAAAACATAAAATTCAAACGAATTGCGCAGCACACTATAGCTGAAAATCTCAGAGTTTGAAAATGACACATGGCAATCGTCTTTCACTTTTTCTCCCAGTACTAATATTTTATAAAATTTCTTACCATACTCGTCTATCCACGTCCCACTCTATTCTCAGCAACAAAAGCGGGATTTAAAGCACTATGAACTGTGGCGTTTCTCGCCATCTTCTCCTGCATATCTGGTGCCGATCCTGTAACCCAGCCAGGGACCACCCGAATTCATAACAGAGGACCAAAAAGTAACAGAGGAACCTTTCCATGTATTGATGACTTTCTTAAAGTTTTGCCGACACCCAATATGCACATTGAGATGTGCACGTACTGTACGTCGTACACCAATAATAGAACGTGCCAAATTGCATCTTTACTTGTTGAAAATCGGACATGTTCCTGCATTAATTTTTTTTTCCAGATGACGATATAAGAAATTTTAGACTCCGCCTATTTTAAAATCCGACAGGTTTACTTTTTACACTTGCATGTTTCGTCTCTAAGTGCCGTTTCAATTTCGCGGGTTTCATACACTCGTTTAAAGCACTTCGTAACAAACAACGCACCGAGGTTTTGGTTTACTCTCATTGCCACACCAAGTAAATCCAAGTTCCAAATAACTCTTGTCATATTTACGAAACTATTTTTTCTTTGAATAGCTACCACTAGGACTAGATATTTCTTTAATGACACTATAATTAATATATATTGGCATTTGGCACTATATTAACTGTAATATTATAATATTCTAGCATCTATTACCATTATGTTTTTTCTTTCTTTTGTTTGTGTTGTTTGTTTTGTTTTTTTTCTCTCTTATTATGTACTAGCCGTACCCGTGCGCTCCGCTGCACCCGTTAGAAATAAATATAAAGTAATTACATAATTAAAATAGAACATTTGATCCAGGGAACATTCGTGTTTGATAGAAGGATAAATCGTTTAATATGTTACTTAATTTAAATTGCATCCAAATAATTAAAATGCGATCATTTTGGTCCAGAGACACTCATTTGGTGCAATGACAATTCCTTTAACATGTTTCTTAATTGTTATTACATGCAACCATAGTTTAATGAAGATTGACATCATTTAGATTTAATGTGTATATTTTATTTTACTTGTTATAGGTTTCCATTGAATTATGGTAATAACTTAATTTTAACCCTTGTTTTCTACGTATTCAGTAAATGGCGCTTGGCCCACTATGGTTCTGAACCCTTCAAATAACTTAAATTATATTATATTATATTATATTATATTATATTATATTATATTATATTATATTATATTATATTATATTATATTATATTATATTATATTATATTATATTATATCAGAAGTTACTGTAATAACATTATAGGATTATGTCCATCTAAAGAAACTATACTTTCCAATGGTGAAATAATAATTAATTATACAACTCGGTTAATTTAGATTCTGTAGGCTATCTTTCATAGCTTTCGATTGTTACCGTCCAAGGCCCCTTATAGACGAAGTCATTTGTTTTTTAATTCATTACACGGCCTTAGATGGCAGTTATTTTAATTTTAAAACTCATTTATCTCATTAAATATCAGTCCTATCAAAATTTTTCAAGGAATAAAACTTATCGCAAATTAGTTTTAAAGAATCTTTTGTTATGTAGTATTTTTCACAAAAATCAATAATAAGTGAGATATTTCGATTTATTTAATTCAGGCCTCCTTATAACCCCCCTTTTAAATAATGTATTTTGAATGCCATATAGCCTAAAATCTAAGTTACAACGAACTTAATTTATATTCCAATTTTCATCGAAATCCGTTCAGCCATTATCGCGTGAAAAGGTAACAAACATACAGACAGACATACAAACAAAAATTTCAAAAAAGCGATTTTCGGTTTCAGGGTGATTAATTATATATGTTAGGACCAATTATTTTTGGAAAATCGAAAATTACCAGAAAAATTTCGGCTACAGATTTATTATTAGTATAGATTTTGTGTATACATCTATCTGTGTAAGCCACCTGTAATTGGAAGCCTGCATAAAATAAAATAAAATAAAATAAAATAAAATAAAATAAAATAAAAATATTTCTTCACACACAGCTTCTGATATTACACTCCCTAAATGAAACGTATCTTCATGTTTCTTTCTTTTGAAAGATCCGGATTGAAACCAGTTTTCCATTATTTTTAATGGGTACTTACTATTTAACAGAGACATGGACAACTATTATTGTAAGAAGGATTTCAAACAACTAACTGCTAACAGGCAAGCGATGAATCAACAATGCACAGAATTTGTTATAAATTACTTGTGATTGGCTACAGAAAATATTAGAAAAGTATTATAATTAATGAATTATATTTTAAAATATAAGTATACTGGTATTAAAACTATTAAAATATGCTACAAAAATGATAAATTTTCTTTCGAAGGGAACAAGAGTAAGGTGGTCCGCGGAATTGTCCTGACTTAAAAAAGTGATCCCCACTTAAAAAAAGTTTGAGAAACGCTGTATTAGAGCAACAGATAACTAATATTGATAACGAAAATGGAATATAAGTCGTTCTTCGCTCAATTCGACACATTTGAAATTAGATCCGAAACAAATAACACTACAAAACGAAATGGGTGTCTTATGAAAAACACAAAACTTATTTTACGTAGGTAATAACTCACAGTTCACTGCTGTGGAGTAACTGTTAGCATGACTAACAACGATCGAGAAAGCAAGACTAACAGCGCCCGCAAAGCCGAAAACCCGCACGACAATCTTGCACACGTCGCGCCGTTGACGTAAAGACTGCCTGTGAGTGTTTCGAGACGTCGAGACTGATCACTCCCGAAGTCCCAAACGTCAAGCAGCCTTGAATCGCCACAGCTGTTTATACCTGACCGAACTTTTATCTACTTTGGCAACTGTTATATATGTATAAACAAACAAGTAGCCTATTTGAAACATCATCTCTACCTTTCAGTGTATAATAATCCGTTCCCCAGTCTTTATTTAATTACTAGGCCCTTATTAAAAGGCAAGGAATTTTCTTTTCATATGTTTGAGATGAAGTGTGCAATCTCAAGCAAGAAGATATTAACGTTATGTTTTATGTTTCTTAGAAATGCAAATTTATTTGATAATTGTTTTTTTTTATTTGTTAACCATAGGTAATATCATATAAGAGAACCAGAACATTTTGATAACTAAGATACTGTTCTGTTTTGTCTTTTTGTCTCATTTAAACATTTATAATGTTATTTATTTCAATGATGTATGTTATTCAAAGTTGCGAAATCTTTCCATGCCGACCAAATGCTATTTCGAGAATGATGAGCGAGACTCGAAGCGCACGAGAATGACGAGACGAGACTCGAAAGACAAATGCAACGAACACAGCGAGCGAGAGCGACAGTAAAGGCCCATTCACAATGAAAATTAAACATAACCGTAACATAAACACAGAAGTTTGCTCCCAGGCTACCAAATGGGATCATTCACAATGATTCACATAAGCATTGACATAAACATTACCGTAAGACGTTAACATGAAAGTTTGCAAACTCCAAACTTTCATGCTTATGCTTACGTGATTTGCAAACAAAACACAATCGTGGAGCGCTGAAGTATACGACAAAATATGAGGAAATGGCGTCGTTGTTATGTTTCCATGGTTACCAAGTATGTTTGCTGTTATGTTTATGTTCCCATCGTGAATGATGGTATGACCAGCGAATAGGGATTATAAAGAATGGACACTTCGCGTCGGTACCTTTGATGTAGCCGGAGCGATTTCAATGACCTTCAAGCCAGCTAGAGCGTCAGATTCTGCTTTCTCCCTAGAGTTGGCGCTGACATCACATCAGCTAGCAGTCGACACAGCGGAAATATAACACATACAATTAATACATCTAGGTACATTATGTACTCAAATAAAATAAATTGGATCCATAAAATAATAAATCCTTCATTAACTGTAATGTCTAGACTCTAGAGTTCCTTTATAATGAGAGTTGAGACGTTGACCCCAACAACAATTAAAATATGTAATGATATGATAGCGCTGAAAATGGAAAAACAAAACTCTTACGAGAAGTAAAACCATATACCTATATTATATTATATACGTCTTTGTTATATACAAATATTAAACGAATTCGATACTTAATTTTATAATGTATTATATTATTTTATAATATAATTTATGATATCTGAAATAGAAAATATTATTATTACAACTAGTTTGTCACTGAGAAATAAGGAAAAGCTGTTAACTTGAATTTATTTGAAGCAAAGCGTTACTGGATTATGCAATAAGGTAGGCGATGTTTGGATCCTGTACCTTAATTCTATTCTCAATTATTATCTTAGCGTATGCTCGATTACACTAGCTCTAGCGCTTGAAAGTGGAACTAGCCGCTGGCGCACAGAGAAACAAAACACAGGAAAATTCGCTCAGTGTCCATTCTTTATAATCCCTATTCGCTGGTATGACTTCTTGATTTTACTGTAACGTTAAGTTAACGCTTACGTTATGTTTAATTTTCATTGTGAATGAGCCTTTAGTTTTGTTCATCTCTACTCTGAACCTATTAAGGAAATAAAATAGTTATTAGTACTGTATTTATATTCCCTTAATATTTTTTCTTAAACAGTTTTCTTGTGAAACATAGAGGGAAGATAGTACTTACAAATCATTATTGATTTCCCATGTTAAACCCCAATGTACAGTAAACAGAGTTACACAATGTGTACTGGTGAACCATATGGTCCTCAAACGTAGTAATTAACACGATTGTGATTGTCACGCGGAGCGTTATATGTGCTGACAATGGTCGCGCTCGATTTATGTTACAATGTTATGTCACTTTAGCACTGCAAAATTCTCATTACGATTGCATAACTCAATCTAAACGCAATCCCAGAAACAACACTGCATCGCTGACGTATGCTTCAGAGACCTCTGTTTATGTTGAACGGAGTCCTAATTGTATAGAAGACCAGCAGTTCACGTGATTGTTACATTAAGACTGTTGCTGCAGGCTCTTCTCTTGCGTTTTCTATGTTCAACTAGAAGCTTACGAATAAAAACAGAAAGAGCGAATAACAACGCAGAAGTAAAATTAACATCGCTACTTATTGTACAGGGTGTAACGAAAATTATTTTTTCTTGTATCGGGACATTTTATGATGCTCGAAAAATTCTTCGATGAACCTCTAGAAGAGAAAACCAAGGAAAAGACTAGTGAAGTTCTTTGTGTGGAGTGTGGTAGTGTATGGAGCAGAAGCATGTAAAGACCCAGAGACAAAATTTGGGGCACCTGAATTTTCCAAGCTGCAGTTATAACATACTGCAAATTCCAGCAAAAAAACATGTATTTCCTAGGTAAACAGGAAGAAACGCCTTGAGTTTGCCAAGGAATATTGTGGAAAACCATTGCAATTCTGAGGCACTGTCATATTCTCAGACGAGTCGAAGTTCAACTTGTTCGGTTCTGAAGGACGGATGAAAGTATGACGAAAACGTAACACAGAATTACAACAACACATGGTTCCAACATGGAGGTGGGCATCAGAGTGCTGCATTGGAGTTGAATCTCTCGCTTGAACTCGGTCGAGTGTGGCACCCTCGAGTGAGATACGATCGGTCGTGATACGCTCGTAATAAATAGAAGACAGTACAAGGTCATCTCACATCTTGTATGGAAGGCGACAGATAAGATACACATATGTTTTGCTCACACGGTAAAAATAAGGCTTTATTTTCTGCGTTTATGACAAACGTTTAATAGAACAGTCAATGGAACGTACCAAAACAGAAACATGAAGTTATAAATAAAATAGTATGAAAAACGTCGATATTGCTCATTAATAATTATTCAATATTTGATTTACCACATATATAATATGATAGGTCCATACATAGTGTTCCGCCTATATACTGCGACAATGTAGAAACGTTTTACAAAATATTGATATAGCAGTAGATTAATAACAATATTAGTATAGAGATACCGTCACAGAAAATAAGATAATAAAACGAATAATCATGCTGCACAACTGTTACAGACGTAAAGATTGATACCTTAATTATTAGAGATTATTATTATTATTATTATTATTATTATCATTATTATTATTATTATTATTATTATTATTATTATTATTATTACTAGAAAACTTGACACAGTTCATGCATTATCGTGATTGTGTTCTCCGTTTATAATAATTACATTTACATCCAATAACATCTATGAGATGTGCAAAAACAAAATCACTCCTGTGGGGGGGGGGGGAGAAAGAAAAAAATTTACCTACAACATTTATATTACATTTTAAAGCAAGTTTTGTAGTTGTACTATGGAGAGGTTAGTTAAACACTGCAAAGTTTTGAAATGATAAACATCTATGATTTTGCTACACAGTTCATCACTGTAACAAGAACGAATGTCTAACGCTCGGCTTATACCGTTCGAGGATTTATCGCTCGTGACAATTTTACCCATCATGCATGTGCGCTGCTATCGGATTATGCTATGAACTGCTTGGCGCTCGAGCGAAAACGTCCGATGCAGACCTCTGGTGGGCAAGTTATAGTTTGGATTTGCATGGCATCCTCGAGAGTTAGAAATTTAATCTTTATTGATGGAAAAATGTATCAGTACAAATTCATTAGTGTGTTGCGAGATATTTTGTCCAACAGTGTGCACAAGCTCGGCCTGGATGGGGTCTTCCGTTTCCAACAAGACAACGACCCCAAACACACTGCTATAGAAACAAGAGGGTGGTTACTATACAGGGTGATTCACGAGGATTTACCGTCACTTACGGAGCTTATTTTCGAAAACATTCTGAGCAAAAAAAGTCATATAAACATGTGTCCTAATCTCAATATTTTCAGAATTATACTAATTTGAAGTTATTTGTAAAATATCATTATTCTTTAGTTTTAAGGGTAAAAGAATATTACAGACAAAGAATGAACTATTCAGGAGTATCATTTCTTCAATTAGCTAGTATTCTGAAGCTAAAAATATGTTGTGAATTTCATAGTTGCTTCGTACAGATTTTTTTCCCCCGATTTTTAACTACAAAATTACCATTTTGAATCTTTCGTACACTACTTTTAACACTTGAATACAAATAATTGATTAAATAGCGATCTTACTCGTGTTAATTATATAAGCATGTGTGGCGTACAGCTGTTTCGGTCCTATTTGACACCATCCTCAGAGTCTACATAACTAATGCTAACCACACATACAATAACATAAATACAGACATGGAAATCCTACAATACAACCCAAAAACCAAAAATTCAACACACTAGAACCATATGAAATATACAGACACACTAAAACACACCCTAATCAAATTCTCAACACATAGATCAATTTCAGAACACATACACACTATTTGACACAACTCTTCATCACACGAACGCACTCACACAACAGGCAGCGAAGTTGAGATAGCGCCGAGATCTAGTAGGCTCTGAGGATGGTGTCAAGTAGCACCGAAACAGCTGTAAGCCACACATGCTTACATAATTAACACGAGTAAGATCGCCATTTAATAAATTATTTATACAAAATTACATATTCTTACGCATTTATCACAACAATTGTTACAAATCACGCCACTCTTTAAGACTGTACATTAGGATACATAATTAAACTGTAAAGAATGAAGTTTCTAAAGTCATATTATTTGTAACAATTTTTGTAATAAGTGTGTAAGAATGATGTAATTTTTAGTTAAAAATTGAAAAACAAATCTGTACAAAGCAATTAACAACACATATTTAGCTTCAGAACACTAGTCAATTAAAGAAATGGCACTTCTGAATAGTTCATTCTCTATTTGTAATATATTTTTTTAACCGTAAAACAAAAGAAGAAAGGTATTTTACTATGTACTTCAAATTAGTGTAACTGAAGATATTGAGATTAGGACACATGTTTATATGACATTTTTTGCTCAGAATTTCAGTTCCGTAAGTGACGGTAAATCCTCGTGAACCAGCCTGTATAATGCCTCCAGAAGACTTCTTATCCTTACTCCATAACAGAGCTCAGATTTGAATCACATTGAGTTATGAGGGATTATCTTGGAAGAGAAAAGGCCAAATGTTGCCAATCTAATAATGCAGAGCTTAAGAGGGTTCTTGAATATATTATCTGAAATTTCCCCTGAAACGACGAGAAATTTGGTTCAATCAATGTCGAGATGTCTGGAAGCTGTCATCCATGCAAACAGGGAACTGAAAGTACATGACAGAGACCTATTATATGTATTAGTATAATGTGCCGATACTTTTTTTTGATTATACATCTTGAGTACACAACTTTTAACACTGTATCACTTCGGAATATGTATGATAAGTCTTTCTTGTGTTAAATTTTAACGTACCTTGTCAACATGTTTCGACCTATTTTGGGTCATCTTCAGAACTGGTCGTTGTTGGTGTTGGCGCCTCTTGTTTCCTGTGTGGGTGCGTTCGTAGTGTAGAGTCAAAGAGTGTATGTGTTTTGAAATTGAGTTGTGCGTTGAGAACATCGTTGGGGTGTGTTTTCGTGTGTCTTTATATTTCATATTATTCTAGTGTGTTTAGTTTCTGGCTTTTTGGTTGGATGTGCAGTATTTCCATGTCTGTGTTGATGTCTCTGTGGGTGTGGTTGGCATTTGTGATGTGTTCTGCATATGTGGAGGTGTTTTGTAATTTTGATATGGCTGTGATGTGTTCTTTGTAACATGTTTGAAACGATCTGCCTGCCTGTCCTATGTAGAAGTTGTTGCAGGTGTTACATTTGAGTTATTATTTTGTGCGAGATAGTGCGTATTTGCTTGGTTTCCGCACAAAACCAATCCGCGGAAAGTTTAAAATTCCACATTCAGTATTTCCAACCTAACACACACAACAATTTCCCTCTTCTTACCGCTTAAGTGACATATTGATTTTACTGCTTTAGGCTTTTAACATATTATTTTTAAAGACGTTCAATATAGTAATAATTATAAATTGGAAACTTACCGCTGCAATTTCACCTAAATTGCACTGTTAACTATTGTTTTTAAGTATTTGAAAAAATTAAGTAAACTCTACAACTCCACTAAAGTTACTGCATTCGTGATGCAAGTAACATTAAGGAAGCCGTGAAAAAATCAACAAGATTCCAGACTCATCATAGACTGAGGGGAAAAAAAGACAGACGTATATCACGACCTGCTGGAGTATAGTAAACACAGAAAATATTTTAAAGCAACGATGTTGAAGATAGATATTTTTGTTTTGCAAATTTGCCGTCATTGAACAGAAACCAAGATGGAGATTTCATTGCAACTAATTAGAAATTAGATTTCAGGTATGTAATAAACGATCTTCGCACAAAATAATGTACGATACACGAGCGGTATGTTTTCTTTCAATTCTCGGAAATTAAAAAAGCTCAACTACGTTTCGCTTTTTCAAACTTTTACTCGAACATGAAAACTTCAACATACCGCTCTTGTAACGCATATTACTATTGTGTTATTGTTGTCGAATTGCAGTGAAAGATTTTTAATTTTACATTATAATAAGGAATAAACATATTATTTTCTTAAACTTGCCCTTTATACAGATCGTACAGAGAAAATATTGAGTGTGCCAACACTTTTTGGTGAAAGTGTAGCTACAAACAAGCCGTTAATCATAAAATATACCTCACGGGCTTCGAGTTGAATATGGTTTTTCCTGGCTGCAGAGTTAGTGATGCAGCTGGCTGAAACTAGCGACTGTACACAAAATTTTGAGAGTTGTAATGAGTTTTTATGATGCTGTAATAAACTCTCTGTTTTATTTTCTGTTGATTCATCATTTCAGAAAATTAAAACTTTTACGAATGTCTTTATTATTAATGAATGGAGTGCTGAAATGCAAATAAAATTAGCAGATGTTAATACAACACGTCTGCCGCCTGTTTCCTCCGCAGATTTTATTATGGATCACATCAGCATACATGAGAGCTATGAAGTTCAACTTTTCGTGCCTTTAAGGGAGTCGCTAAGTAACAAGTCGTAAACCGGGCGTAAGAATCGACTGTGCACCAATTTCCGGGTTCCGTCACTTCAGCTGAGTACTTGTTGTAAAAGACTCGACGCACGCGTGCAGTCGGGCGTTTGACTTCGATATATTGTTAAGTCCAGGTGTTGCTCAACCTGCTATCTAAAGGTTTTCTCAGAGAGAAATGAGATTCCAGACGATTAAGGCGCAAGTGATCAAGTGATCGTTCTTCTATATTTGTGCACATGTTATTTACATCAGACTGTCGGAATTTAGGCCTAGTAGCGTTCAAAAGCAAACTTATTAAGCATTTTCTTACTGACCGTATTCCGAATCTCACCGGTGAGTAATCCGATGGCATCACGGTGTTCCGAATTCAACCGATGACGTCATTGATGCTCCACCGGTGTCGCACCGGTGCCATCAACTTGCAGAGGTGATGGCAGTCTCCATCAGCCGCCATCAGTGAATCTGATTGGTTCTTGTATAGGGCGGGAATTAACAGACGAATAACATCGTGCATTGTTGTGTCATGGCGGTGTGTTCTGCTTTAGTTCTGCTGTATTGTTTGTAATGAGCACAACGTAAAAACAATATGTTAATGGCTTATGAGCGAACATGTCAACGGACCCGTTATTACTACCGGTTCAAGAAATATATTGTTTATGCTATCTTTTCTTTGAACGAGATGGGAGTACGAAAATTTCGCAAAATTTTGCTAGCGTAGCACAGACAACAACTTATACAGTCGCCATGACAGCCATCAATCCTTCCAGCAGTTTTGTTCCTTATTTCGCTGCAACGTGACGTCATTGATGCCACCGGACCGGTGAGATTCGGAATACGCTGACTGCGTAGAGTAGGTTTAATTTTTACTTAATCAATAAAAGAAATGCTTCTCTCTTCTTAACTTTTACAATAAACTGTCTAGCTTTTATTAATCAGTTAATCTTTTAGTACTTTGATTTTTATTGTATTTGTAAATTTAATATTAATTTTAATTATAATTGTAATTGTATTCTTAATATTGTAGATGTAATCCCCTGGTAGAGGGGAAGAGAAGGTTTGATAGCCTTATCTCTACCAGGTTAAATAAATAAATAAATATATATATATATAAATAAACAAATAAATAAGTAAATAAATAAATAAGTAAATAAATAAAGAAATGAGTAAATAAATAAGCAAATAAATAAATGAGTAAATAAATAAGCAAATAATTAAATAAGTGAATAAATAAATGCAATATGTAAAGAATTATAATTAAGTTGAGATAGCTACTTGATTAAAAGCTGATGGTGCTGAAACGGAAAGAATATTGATAAAAAATGACACAAAAAAGACGATAAATAAAATAAAGATGAACATATATGTGTAGAAGAAGTAGTAGTTGATGATGGCAGTGAGTAAGTAACTATAAAACTAAAAAAAAATTTATTTTAATCCTAAATAACATGTGCACAAAAATATACGAATGATCTTGTCTTGTTTTGTTGTACACAAGTATAAATACAGATGTTCTCTACTGCAATTACAGAGGTTGCAAATAAAATAGTATGACGATTGAATTAAAAAATAGCGGAATTTTAAAGCAGTCTTTCACCATTTCAACTGTATCAAAATTTCCTCCTACCAGTGCACCACGCAGGTAATTTTTCAATATAACGAAGTAACTTGCTACATATTTATCACGCTACATAAAACAACGTTTTAATTTTATTCCTCCAAGTTGAGAGAACTACATGCGGCAGCTCTGGAAACATCTAAATTAAAACAGACTGCTTCCATTACCATAACTTTCTCTTCACGGTTGCATTACTAACATTACGATAGTAGGCAATAATTGCTTCCTCTTTTATTATGGAAGTAATTATATATACAGCTGTGGCAACAAGAAACAAGCAGTATACATTACATTAAATATATATGTGAAATTATTCTAAATATGACTTCCAGTCATTTTAATTACTATAGTACTTACTGGCTTTTAAGGAACCCGGAGGTTCATTGCCGCCCTCACATAAGCCCGCCATTGGTCCCTATCCTGAGCAAGATTAATCCAGTCTCTACCATCACATCCCACCTCCCTCAAATCCATTTTAATATTATCTTCCCATCTACGTCTCGGTCTCCCCAAAGGTCTTTTTCCCTCCGGCCTCCCAACTAACACTCTATATGAATTTCTGGATTCGCCCATACGAATTTCTAAAAACATTATTCTCAAACACCCTTAATATCTGTTCCTCTCTCAAAGTGAGAGTCCAAGTTTCACAACCATAAAGAACAACCGGTAATATAACTGTTTTATAAATTCTAACTTTTTGACAGAAGACTAGATGACAAAAGCTTCTCAACCGAATAATAACAGGCATTTCCCATATTTAGTCTGCGTTTAATTTCCTCCCGAGTGTCATTTATATTTGTTACTGTTGCTCCAAGATATTTGAATTTTTCCACCTCTTCGAAGGATAAATCTCCAATTTTTTATAGTTCCATTTCAATTAGTATGATAAAACTTGAAAATTTAACAGTAAAAGGTTTCAATTTTTAGGGAAGCATGGAAAGTAAACATGTGATGATTGTAATGAATAAAGTATTAAATATTCGGAATATGTATAAGAACTTTCTTGTGTTAAATTTTAACGTACCTTGTTAACATGCTTCGACCTATTCTGGGTCATCTTCAGAACTGGTCGTTGTTAAAAGTTGTGTAATAGAAGACCACTTCTATTACACAACTTTTAACAACGACCAGTTCTGAAGATGACCCAGAATAGGTCGAAGCATGTTAACAAGGTACGTTAAAATATAACACAAGAAAGTTCTTATCATACGTATTCCGAAGTGATACAGTGTTAAAAGTTGTGTAATCAAGATGTATATATTACATATTCTTAAGTCCTTTATTCTGTGTGTGCTCGATTCAAAAAGTACTTAAGACATTTGGTAACGCTCTATAAATCCAGTCAGGAGTCTTATTTGTGTTTAACAGTTTTACCAGATTGTAGAGATTTGTTTCCGCTTTCAGAATATATAAAAATCTCATTTTCACAACAAATTGACTTAAGACCTTTTTCCTCCTGGCCACAGAATTTGTGGTTTAGGCAACTCTGGCACTGAGACACTCAATTATGGATCAACAAATACTGTACGAACCACATCTATTTCAACTGCCTATAAGATAAGAAATTGACGTCATAATCTTAAGTCATTTAGTCAATATAACTAAATATGTGTTACTCCCGTAACAATTTTATTGATTAGCCTAACCCTTTACGTAAAAGATCGGCAAAAGTAGCCTGTCTAGGCGAGATAAAATTAGAAATAAGGTTCCTGGAGATAGAGTTGAAGTACCAGAACAAAACTCAATAAATGGTTTTAATCAACAAAAGGACAGTGGATCGATTGGGGGGAGGGTAAGAGACTAGAAAAAAAAAAAGAGAATTTTTTAGAGAGAGAAAAAGAGAGAGAGAGAGAGAAAAAAATATTGGTAGCGTCGAAAAATGCAAAGGCACAAGGAAGGGTATGGAAAAACACGGTACAGAATGAGGCTGAAAAAGAGAACAAAGAGGTAAGAAAAAAAGCGAAAGGAGAGGTAGAGAAAGGAAAACAAGAAAAGAGAAGCAAGTAATGACGAGGAAGAAGAGGGTTGAAACAGTGGAATGCAGCAGCTGACGTGGTATTATCCCTCGCGAGGGAATTGCGTATTAGCAGCTCATGCGAATGTCTTGCTTTGTGTCCTGCTATTCGAGTTAGAGTTGGTCAAGGCTGTCTATTTCAGTTGATATCCCATACTGTATGTTTATAATATGATGGCAATTAACAAGCTAGCGTCTATCGCTGTGGATTAACGGTTAACATGTTTGACCGCGAAACGAGTGGGTCTGGGTTCAAACCCTGATTAGGAGAAGTTACCTGCTTGAGGTTTTACCCGTAGGTTCATTGCCGCCCTCACATAAGCCCGCCATTGGTCCCTATCCTGAGCAAGATTAATCCTTTCTCTATCATCATATCCCACCTCCCTCAAATCCATTTTTATATTATCTTCCCATCTACGTCTCGGCCTCCCTAAAGGTTGTTTTCCCTCCGGCCTCTCAACCGACACTCTATATGCATTTCTGGATTCGTCCATACGTGCTACATGCCCTACCCATCTCAAACGTCTGGATTTAATGTTCATAATTATGTCAGGTGAAGAATACAATGCGTGCAGTTCTGTGTTCTGTAACTCTCCCCATTCTCCTGTAACTTCATCCCTCTTAGCCCCAAATATTTTTCTAAGCACCTTATTCTCAAACACCCTTAACCTATGTTCCTCTCTCAAAGTGAGAGTCCAAGTTTCACAACCATAAAGAACAACCGGTAATATAACTGTTTTATAAATTCTAACTTTCAGATTTTTTTAGAGCAGACTGAATGATAAAAGACGAATAATAACAGGCATTTCCCATATTTATTCTTTGTTTAATTTCCTCCCGAGTATCATTTATATCTGTTACTGTTGTTCCAAGATATTTGAACTTCTCCACCTCTTCAAAAGATAAATTTCAAATTTTTGTATTTCCATTTCGTACAATATTCTCGTCACGAGACATAATCATATACTTAGTCAATCTGATAAGCATAATGAAATTGAACATATTTATAACAGTTGGGTCCCTAAATTATGATAAATATAAATTCTTTCGACTTTCATTCCATTATAAGAAAATTTGTAACTAGGATTCAATGGTTTTAAATAAGGCTTTAGTTCTCTCGAAATTAAAATAAATCTCATTTTGTGAGAGAGAAGCTCTCTTAGGCCCGGTTTCTTCAACCTCTGTTAAAATGCACCTAACATAGCGTTAATTAACTGTAAGTTAAAAGTATGAATTGCTGTTAAAATATTGCGTTTCTTCAACTTCATATTTCACACTTTAACATTATGTTTGTTAACTCTCTGTCAGGACCAGAGATTCTAGAGTTTAACCATAACCTATAACCAAGTATAGGCTCACTTTTGTTTTCTGAACTCTGACAATTTCGATTCTCGCTTGTTTCCGTTGTTTGATTCAGAGATGATAGAAGTCTTTCTATTCTCTCAGGTTTTATTTCTGCTTCTTTCCTCGTCTGTATCACAACAGCGTGGAGCGGCGTATTGGTATTGCCGTTATGAAATGGAAAATACTGGAACAAAAAGAAATCATGGGACTAATTTTTTTTCGTTCGAAAGAAACTTTCTGCTGGAAATTATTTCGCATTATAAACCAATTAATGAAAATAAGCAAACAAACGGATCTACGTTGAAAGAGAAAAGGGAGGCTTGGCAGAAAATAGCCTATACCTTTGTATGAACTTCTGGTCTGTCAAATCACAGAAATCATCGCCTCTGTTTATGTATTCATGGATATAATTTTCTAAATAATCAGGATATATAAGTTCAGCATCTAACGCACCAGCCATATTGGATACTTCTATGCTAACAGAGAGTTAAATGATTTAATTGGGCAGTTAAATTAACATAGGTTTTAACAGCCTGTTAGTACTAACATTAATTGAAGAAACGCTTCAACTGTTAAGTTTACAATTAAAATGGAATAACACACTGTTATAATTTAACAAAGGTTGAAGAAACCGGGCCTTAGTGTCAGAAGTACAGAAGGAAAGTGCTGCGGTGAAAATGTCTGCTATTCAAGCAGTACACATGACATTGTATGTATCACTGGCTCCTTTCTGCGAAGAGCTCGCTCTGGGACTAGATGTCGCAGCATCGCACTGTGTAACTCTATTTCCTCCAGCTGATGCGACTCGGTGTGTTCTTTGTACATCGAGAGCGTGTCACACACATGGGAGAAAACATATGCTCTCCGGAGTGAGTGTTCCAAGTGACAAGTGTGCAGAAACTGGAGTGGGGGACTCCAACAACTTATATCGAACATCTCAGACGTTATTTCGTAGAAATTGTAGGAAGAAGCCAGAGAGAGAGTCGGCAGAATGCAGTCACTGTACCAGTATGGTGGGCATTCACAATGGAGTAACTTCTGCAATAACAAAACAGAGGCAGCTTACTTGCCAGCTAAGGGATTGTGTACATACACGAGTACTGGACTCTTTCACTGATTACATTAACCAAGATAATGTGAGGTTCATCATTACATGTAATTGAATGGCTGACAATCATATCATGTCATATCATAGCCTATATTCATATCATATCATATCATATCATATCATATCATATCATATCATATCATATCATATCATATCATAGTATATCATATCGGAAAGTATCATAATACATATATCATATCATATCATATCATATCATATCATATCATATCATATCATATCATATCATATCATATCATGTCATATCTTATCATATCATATATCGTATTGTATCATATATCGTATCGTATCATATATCGTATCATATATCATATCATATATCGTATCGTATCATATATCTTATCCTATATCATATCTCGTATCGTATCATATATCATATCATATCATATATCGTATTGTATCATATATCGTATCGTATCATATATCGTATCATATCATATCATATCATATATCGTATCGTATCATATATCATATCATATATCGTATCGTATCATATATCTTATCATATATCATATCTCGTATCGTATCATATATCATATCATATATCGTATCGTATCATATATATCGTATCATATCATATCATATCATATCATATCATATATCATATCATATCATATCATACCATATCATATCATATCATATCATATCATATCATATCATATCATATCATATCATATCATATCATATCATACCATACCATATCATATCTCGTATCATATCATCATATATCACATCATATCATATCATATCATATATCATATCATATCATATCATATCATATCATATCATATCATATCATATCTCGTATCGTATCATATATCGTATCGTATCATATATCGTATGATATCATATCATATATCGTATCGTATCATAAATCATATCATATATCATATCTCGTATCGTATCATATATCATATCATATATCGTATCATATATACCGTATCATATCATCATGTATCATATCATATCATATATCATATATCCTCATATCACATCATATCATATCATATTTATTTATTTCACAGGTTTACAATGTCTTTGACATTTTCCTGTACCCATTTCAGGAATTTATAGCCACTCGCCACTCATCTCTGTTCTCCCAATCTCCCTCCTCTAAACCTCTTTCATTCAGTGTTCTAACTATTCCCTCTGTCTAGATTAAGTTCGGTCTTTCTCTCATTATTAGCCTATGTGGAGTTGATGGTCTCCCATGAGGCTCCTCCCCAGGTTGCGGATAGGTGAACACTCACCAGATATTGTGGGTACAGGGGAAATAAAATACTCGGTGAAGACCAAAACCATCACTACTGACTTGCAGTAGGATATTGGACTATCAAAGCCTTCCCTAGAGGAAGAAAACCTTGATGTAAAATTGCCTGGTCCTGCATGTTGGGGGTCGATACAACGGGCCAGCTCCTGGTTTATCGGAAAAAAAAGAATTGCTAAAATTATCATATATCATATCATATCATATCATATCATATCATATCATATCATATCATATCATATCATATCATATCATATCATATCATATATCTTATCATATCATATCATATCATATCATATCATATCATATCATATCATATCATATCATAACTGGCCAATGCACTGCGAAAAAAAAGGTCATATTTTTATAAAGTCATCTCACTTTCTTACTTCGAATACTGCAGTAATTTCCACATACATAAACATTTAAGAAGGTCGTAAGTCAGCATTATCAGAAATTTGTTTGTATCTCGAAGTGTAAAGAAAGTACACCAGAGACTTCTGGGCGATGTGACTTTATACAAGATGTAGGAAACTGCTACGGACAAGGACAAGTAACCGGCGTCTAAACCATACCCTCTGACGAAAGGAGAAAATCCTCCCAAAAAATTCGAGCAGACAGAGTTCATTAGCCGTGATGTAGGTAATCTGTCTAGGAGGAAAAGTTTCCCAGAAAAAAATCGGATCTCTAGGCTGGAAGATAAGCGATAGAGAGAGAAACTCCATAAGCATAAAAAACCGCTATTACTGGAAACCTAATCTCTAGAAGGAAATCATGTAATGAAAAAGGGAATAAGACAAGCTTAAAAAAATTATGATTTTGGATGCTGGACTTAATAGATGCTCGAAAGATTGCCAGACGAAAACAAAAAGGTACTTAACCGAAGGTATAAAATTGGAGACAAAGAGTAGAGGTGTATAAACAGAAGAATATTGTACTAAATTCAATTCATTTTATTAGACCATTAGTCATACTAGTCATACACAAAAAAAAATTAGGTTAAGGCAGTGGTTCCCAAAGTGGGGGTCATGTAAAGAGCTGAGAGGGGTCGCGAGCTAATTTACACAATAAAACAAAAACGCCTTGTTAACAATACATTTATATTACATTTAGAAACATAAACAACGTCCAACATAAAAATAAAAAAAAATCCTTGAACAGTTATAAAGTTTTAAAATAATTAATATGATAAATGTGCGTTTTTCAGAACGTAGCTTCTCAAATCTAGACTAAGTATTCGATACACACACAGTGATATTTTCAAGTTCGAGATTTCTCGTATTTGTTATGATAGCAATCATAGACGAGAAATTTATTTTGCATAAATACTTGGTTGCAAATGTTATAAAAAAATTGAAGAGTTTCTTTTACAACATTCAGGTATTCTTTCGATGCAAAACTAGCCAATGCACTGAGAAAAAAATGGTCTAATTTCAACATTTCATCAGTAAATAAGTATTTCAATGAGTTTTCCCGTCACAGTTTTGGAATTTCTGCCAGTTGAATGCAACGGATTCAGTATCCAACTATGGCTGTCGTAATCGTTTTGAGTTTCTTTTGGAAATACACTAAAAAAAACTATAGTTTAAATTCGTACTTGGGATTATAGGCCTACAACTTCATTTTGATAATAAATCCTGATTTAGGTAACATTTATTTGAATAAATTTAAGAAAAAATTATGTAAATTATTTAGTATTCATTTCTGGTTTTCCTTTTTTTCACTTTATTTTTTCAATATACTTACTCATTCCAAATTATATTCTGATATTGACTTTACTCATTACTTTTATTTTCGTAATTATCGCTGTTTTGTAATAATTGTATTGGTTTTGTAATTTTATTAAATCTCTGTTATGCCCCATTTAGTACAAAATAGCTGTTATTTGTAGGAATTTCCTTAGAACACGAGATATAATATGTATTTATTTTCTATTGTATGTAGCAATAAATACTAAATAATTATATAAGAAACTACAGAAGAAAGAATGGTGGCATAAGACGGTCAAGAAAGAGGCTTATTAACTGTAGATTGGGACTGAGAGGCCAATAAGTGTAAATCGGGAAAATAATAAATTTATTTATTTTACCCGATTAAGATTGTAAAGCAGGTATGCTCATTCTCTGACTCCCGATTACGTTCTGTAATCACAACCTTCGAATGTAAAGCGTGCTGTTCCTCGTTCGAAGCTCGACGGATGACTGCGGAAGGCAGTTCAAGTACTTAGTAAACGTACGAACAGTGCGGGACAATGACACAGTCAAAACCTTCTGTAAGCAAACGATCATTACGTAGAGTGTGGGAGGAAGAGTATTTTTGTTGTGCGTTCGGTGAAAACGTAAAATTTTTACTATGTTGTAAGGTAGGCCTACTGTCAGGAATACTGCTGAGCAATGCAAAACGACATTATAGGCTCTGCCACCCATAACATGCCGAAGTAACAGGGAAGCTGTTTTCTGTAATATGTATTCATATACCAACATTATTATTATTTTACAATGTCAGTTTTTATTTCCACCTTTGCTTATCTTATATATTTGGATTTATATTAACGTTTTCGATACGCAGTGTGTATCATCTTCAGATATATATGTCATTATGTGTTGTAAAGACCTAGCCTCTTATTATGTAATGGGTTATTCACGTGCTTGTGACCTATCATTGTTTCTTAATTTAGCTACAATTACTATAAAATGTACTTGATACAGTGTGGGGTTGCTTGTTGTGATTTTGTTAAAAGTCTTTCTTTTGAAAGCACACATAGGTAAATAGAAAATTATGTTAAAACCAATATTATGACACATAACTATAAACAAATAAAATATACACTATAGTTATGTGTCATAATATTGGTTTTAACATAATTTTCTATTTACCTATGTGTGCTTTCAAAAGAAAGACTTTTAACAAAATCACAACAAGCAACCCCACACTGTATCAAGTACATTTTATAGTAATTGTAGCTAAATTAAGAAACAATGATAGGTCACAAGCACGTGAATAACCCATTACATAATAAGAGGCTAGGTCTTTACAACACATAATGACATATATATCTGAAGATGATACACACTGCGTATCGAAAACGTTAATATAAATCCAAATATATAAGATAAGCAAAGGTGGAAATAAAAACTGACATTGTAAAACATTAAGCTCATCGGCATCCCCAAAATGAAACTATTATTATTATTATTATTGTTATTGTTGTTGTTATTATTATTATTATTATTATTATTATTATTGTGATGATTTTATTCTAGCAGAAACACATGTTTTGATAAAATAATTTTTCAGGGGTGCAACGTGCACTACAGCTTCAAGAATTGAAAGCACTTTATGAAAGGCCAAACATTGAAGAGAGTTGAGCAATTCAGTCTATATTTAGGAGCAAGTTATGTGGTAGGTTGGGAATTAGCTAAGGTACTAAAACCCTTTACGGATGGTGAACTAGTAAAGGGATGTATGGTGCCTGAACAAAACATAGTTAATTATATCTCTGTAGCCTACTGGAACAGCTCAAATGTGAATTCACAGAACATAGATTTAGTGATTTTAGACGTATGGAGAGTAATTTTAATCATTTCAAGGTAAATTTAGTACAATCCGTTAGAGTGCAGCTCCAGGACGAGTTAATTGATTTCCAAAGTAACGTAGACTTCAGAACTAAATACAGAGAATATGACTTGACAAGCATAGAATTATTAAAAAGAAATGAACAAGACGAAATATCCCAGATGAGCATCTTTTGAGCCAGCTGCGCATTGCAGTAAATTCGTTGGAAATATATTTCCGATTACTTGCAGAAAAGAATGCACATATTGACTAGACCGCAATGTGTGGTGGAATATGAAAATAAAATGATCTATGATATAATAATATCATAACTATATTAAATATAATAAGTAATGTAATAACTGAATATTACAGTGTACGCTTTTTTCTTTTTAAAATTCAGTTTATTGTCCGTATTTGTATGAGTGTAAGAATTATGTCATGGACGGTGCTGCAATGTAGTTTCGGAGCCCAGTCCGTACGCTGTGTGTATTATGCAGTGCAGCATCATCCGTGTAATCGGTGCTTTTACAATTTTGAGCATATCTGCCCTATCTTGTCTTTCACTACACCAGAGGCACAAAATTGTAAAGTTACAAGGTCTATTACAATGATGGTGGTGGTGGTGGTGGTGGTGGTGGTGATGTTTGATGATGATGAAACTGTTGCTAAAAGTTTATACATCGGATGAGTCACTGGAAGTTTATGTGTTTCCGGAATAAACTGTTGCAATTGACTGGCATGCGAAACATTTCGGTTAAGTTTACTTCCATGCACTACAAATGTGTCTTTCCTCGCCGGTCGTATGGCAGTTAACACCGTCGTCTTTTAAACTAGGTCGTCATCGTTAATGTTTATATTCCTTTTCACAATAAACTGTCTTAACCTGATGTCACTTCCAAGGTAATGGCTAACATGTCTTTCACTGATTTGGTGTTGTTAATGTGTAAGGTTTAAATTGATTCATATGACAAATAACCAAAACCCAATGAAGACTGAAATGTCCAAGAAAAGAAGCACATATATTATCTTATAATAAATGTAATGTCGATTTTAGAGCAAAATTTTAGTTTTATGACAAAAAATTAATGTAATCTTCAAAGTAAGGTCAACAGATTCTATGGTCTTGAGCCACTTTTGAACGACCTCTGTTATCCCGGACGATTTCAGTTTCTAGTTTTTGATGCCATTCGGTGATACCCATTTCAATTGTATTTCGTACTATCAGAACTATTGAACGTATCAATAAACTTATTTGACAAAACTTGATCGCATTGACTTCATCTATTACCTCTGTGAATTAATGTAATAGGTTCCCTTCCACCCTGCATATAAAACGATCAGTGTCAATGACGATATCCTTGCCTGTTTCCGAAACTCCTGCCCTACGTTTCACTGTAAATAATCATAAAAATAAAATTGTACGTAGTATTAATATTAAAAGTCAATAAAGCTTTCGGTTAAAACTGTAGAATTGTCAATATACAATAAAAAATACCAACTCCTCTGCTAAAATTGCAGCAGTTTTACTCCCCGTGCTCTTCCATTAGACGTATTTATACGGAATGAACGAAGGTAACTCCAAGTAGGAATGAATTGTTCAACTCTTATAATCAGCTGATGGATAAACATCACAAAGTTCTTCCATTTGTTTACCGACTCCTTTCCCCACGTAACTTCACCGGGCATATTCATTCCGGAATTCACATGTACCTTTCACTAGCCCATGACGAGTCCGAAGATAAGAAAGGTGTTTTGTCCGGAATTTGCATACTCTCGATGTAATAATTTGGTTTCTTGTCTTCCATCCCTTTTGAACTACGGAGACTACTTGAAGTCCAACTGAAAATAATGAACTGGTGATGAAATGAAAGTACTAGAAGAAAACCTACGCCACCGGCGTAGCTAGGTCGGTTAAGGCGCTTGCCTGCCGATCGAGAGTTGCGCTCGGGCGCGGGTTCGATTCCCGCTGGGGCTGATTACCTGGTTGAGTTTTTTCCGAGGTTTTCCCCAACCGTAAGGCAAATATCAGGTAATCTATGGCGAATCCTCGGCCTCATCTCGCCAAATATAATTTCGCTATCACCAATTTCATCGACGCTAAATAATCTCTAGTTGATACAGCGTCGTTAAATAACCAAGTAAAAAAATATATTCTTACTAGTGTAATTTTCACAATGTTAGTCTCTTTGATGAGAACTGATCAATTTGTATAGCTACTGACTAGTGTCAAAAAGAAGATTACAACAAAACATGTTTATTTATTTATTTATTTACTTATTCTGGTGTAGTTAAGACCATCAGGCCTTCTCCTCCACACCACCACAAATACAAATACAATAACAGAAATAAAAAGAAAAAAACACTATAAACAAAATAAATGCCTGTTATTATTCGGTTGAGAAGCTTTTATCATCCAGTCTGCTGTAAAAAAAACTGAAAGTTAGAATTTATAAAACAGTTATATTACCTGTTCTTTATGGTTGTGAAACTTGGACTCTCACTTTGAGAGAGGAACAGAGATTAAGTGTGTTTGAGAATAAGGTTCTTAGGAAAATATTTGGGGCTAAAAGGGATGAAGTTACAGGAGAATGGAGAAAGTTACACAACACAGAACTGCAATCATTGTATTGTTCACCTGACATAATTAGGAACATTAAATCCAGACGTTTGAGATAGGCAGGGCATGTAGCACGTATGGGCGAATCCAGAAATGCATATAGAGTGTTAGTTGGGAGGCCGGAGGGAAAAAGACCTTTAGGGAGGCCGAGACGTAGATGGGAAGATAATATTAAAATGGATTTGAGGGATGTGGGGTATATGATAGAGAATGGATTAATTTTGCTCAGGATAGGAATCAATGGCGGGCTTATGTGAGGGCGGCAATGAACCTCCGGGTTCCTTAAAAGCCAATGAGTAAGTAAATAAGTAAACAAAATAAAGCCACACAAAAATATACACAGGTTGCAGTCACACACACTTTAAATGAGTGATTCAGTATAATTAATTGTATCCTAACTAATTAATTAACATAAACAAGAAACTTGCAATTTTAATCTAGAGTAAAAAAACACAAATCAACACTTGTAGCAATACCTAAAAAGCATTAAATAAGACAAAATTTTCCAATTTAATTTTGAATTGTGATAAAGTCCGGCAGTCCCTGACGTCATTAGGTAACGAATTCCAGATGCGAGGTATTTCTACAGTATAGGAGGATGAGTATAAAGACGTTCTATGATGAGGGATAGGAAGAAGTGCTTGATGCCGGTTTCGAAGAGTTGTAAGAAATTGGAAGCGCGATAAGAGATAATTCGGAATAGAAGTATGCATGACTCTAAATAGAAGAGACAGTGAATGTATTGCTCTTCGTTCCTTCAGACGCACCCATGAAAGTAACTGGAGTAACTGTTCAGAAATAAGAGAGAATATTGAAATGGTAGTGAGAATGATATCCCCTGATTACATATATGTCAGATTAGTCACTCTCATGTTATGAAATGGCAACATATAAAAGAGCATAAGCACTAAGAGCTCCAGGATGATTTTTTTATAACTATAGCTAGATGGAAGTACTGCTGCAAGCTATTACTCCACGCAATTCCATCAGGGTTATAACGTGACTTCTTTTGCAGTCTCTAGGTGGCAGCAGAGGGTGGAAGCGCATTATTTAACGAAATTTATAAGCTTGTACTTGCTATTTGGGAAAAGGAAATTGTACCAGAACAATGGAAGGAGTCCATAATCGTACCTATTTTTAAGAAAGGGGACAAGACTAACTGTAGTAACTTTCGAGGAATATCACTTTTGTTGACGTCGTACAAAATTTTGTCCAATATTCTTTTGAGATGATTAACTCCATATGTAGACGAAATTATTGGGGATCATCAGTGTGGTTTTAGGCGTAATAGATCAACTACTGACCAGATATTTTGTATTCGACAGATAATGGAGAAAAAATGGGAGTATAGGGGTACAGTACATCAGTTATTCATAGATTTCAAAAAGGCATATGACTCGGTTAAGAGAGAAGTTTTATATGATATTCTTATTGAATTTGGTATTCCGAAGAAACTAGTTCGATTAATTAAAATGTTTCTCAGTGAAACGTACAGCAGAGTTCGTATAGGTCAGTTTCTGTCAGATGCTTTTCCAATTCACTGTCGACTAAAGCAAGGAGATGCACTATCACCTTTATTTTTTAACTTTGCTCTAGAGTATGCCATTAGGAAAGTTCAGGATAACAGAGAGGGTTTGGAATTGAATGGGTTACATCAGCTGCTTGTCTATGCGGATGACGTGAATATGTTAGGAGAAAATCCACAAACGATTAGGGAAAATACGGGAATTTTACTGGAAGCAAGTAAAGAGATAGGTTTGGAAGTAAATCCCGAAAAGACAAAGTATATGATTATGTCTCGTGACCAGAATATTGTAGGAAATGGAAGTATAATAATTGGAAATTTATCTTTTGAAGAGGTGGAGAAGTTCAAATATCTTGGAGCAACAGTAACAAATATAAATGATACTCGGGAGGAAATTAAACACAGAATAAATATGCGAAATGCCTGTTATTATTCGGTTGAGAAGCTTTTATCATCCAGTCTGCTGTCAAAAAATCGGAAAGTTAGAATTTATAAAACAGTTATATTACCGGTTGTTCTTTATGGTTGTGAAACTTGGACTCTCACTTTGAGAGAGGAACATAGGTTAAGGGTGTTTGAGAATAAGGTGCTTAGGAAAATATTTGGGGCTAAGGGGGATGACGTTACAGGAGAATGGAGAAAGTTACACAACACAGAACTGCACGCATTGTATTCTTCACCTGACATAATTAGGAACATTAAATCCAGACGTTTGAGATGGGCAGGACATGTAGCACGTATGGGCGAATCCAGAAATGCATATAGAGTGTTAGTTGGGAAGCCGGAGGGAAAAAGACTTTTAGGGAGGCCTAGACGTAGATGGGAAGATAATATTAAAATGGATTTGAGGGAGGTGGGATATGATGATAGAGAATGGATTAATCTTGCTCAGGATAGGGACCAATGGCGGGCTTATGTGAGGGCGGCAATGAACCTCCGGGTTCCTTAAAAGCCAGTAAGTAAGTAAGTAAGTAAGTAAGTAAGTAAGTAAGTAAGTAAGTAAGTAAGTAAGTAAGTAAGTAAGTAAGGTGGCAGCATAATGAAATTGATAAAATGTGTTGTCTTGAAAGTCCATTAGGTTGAATCAATCTGTTATATCCAGGTCTGATACATATTAACTAGCTGACAGTCTGATATTATGTTGTCTGCATGTCTTGGACTACGTATTGCCCACCGTCTGGTCCGGTGGATGTCTGCTACTTACTATCCTCTAACCGCGTGTGCTGCGAATTCCTGCACCACTCCAGCTACCAGCAGTTTATTCATGCAGCCTCTTCTCTCGTGGACACTAAGATGACACTTCATCATACACTAGTGCTCACCACGCGGCTCCCATTCACACTGTTTTGTTGGCACTACTGCACATAGCATATGCTCGTCCTTTGGAGCGTGTCCAGGTCAATTGTTTACACCATCCATATTTTAGGACTCGACTCTTTTAGATTAGATACGCGAGGTTGTTTTTATCACTAATGCAGTCGTCTTTGTTTTATGAACGGTTTTAAAACGGACGTCTCATCTATTATAAACAATAGCCGTTATATAACTTGGAATAATCTTCTGTAGATACACGGCTTGTGGTGTTTTAAGTGCAACATTTTTAAATAGGGACTCCATATGGGCTATTCCATATGAAATCGATCAGTAAAAAACCTCGCATTTTTTATACTCTAATTTTTTCCCTACTTATACAAGGTGCTGAGGGGAGTGCATTTTCAAAAATATACTATCGAAAATCAAACGGTTTTCGTATTATTGTGCGACAAATTTAGCGTATTTTATAAAAACAAGCCTCTTTCAGCGCTCAGAACTCTGGAACCAGTTACTGCAGAACATTGAACGAGAGCTTATTTTGAAGCTGACATTTGGTAGGTTATGTTAAGAAGTAATCCTTATTTTTATTGGACACAGAGAGACAGATAATCTGATTTTACTTACTTTTAGGCTTTTTGGCCATTTATAAAAATGTAAAAAAAAAACATTGAGAAAAAACCTTGTATTATTAAGAGGGATTCGGCATTGTTTGCTTACTGGCTCGGCAATAAGTTTCGAGGGTATTAAATAGATTATTTTCAACGGCGCAGTACCACATGCACTGGCCGAGAGTTGAAGATGAGCGAGCGTTGGGCGTCATTTTACTCCTGTGTTTATAAAAACTTGTGATAAAGCTAGCCCAGCTATGCGCTACTAGACGAAACATCACGTGTTTATGTCTTCTGGCCTTGCTAGCTCCCGCCTCACAGTCAGCTGGTTAGTTCACGCGCGTATATTTATTTTCTTTATTTGATATTTTAAATACTCTCTTATCAACGGTGCACCAGTAAAAAATATGTTTATTTGTACTTTCAATGCGGAATCTAACCATATATTTTTAAAATATTTTTTCGTGGCCAAAGGCGTATAATGAAGAAAAATCTAAATTTCTCCATTTCCATAAAAAGAAAGAAAAACTGTTTACATGTCAATATAAACTTTAACTTCTCAGCGTCAAAATAAACCATGATTTTGATCATAGGGTGAAAGGGTTTCGGAGCCACAACAATTTAAAGTTGCTAATTTTATGGAAATACGATAAATTTAAATATTATTAACTTAAACACTATTAAGTTCTGATGCCTCTAACTTTGCACAAAGCATTACATCACAGTTGTCTACGGACAGAAAAAGTTTCATTTTATTAAAAAATTGCAAGGTCAATTTTCTCTATATTTCGGTCGATTTGAGATGGAATAGCCCATATGATACACGCCTGTCTCTGAAAAACAGTTTTGTTGATACCCGTTTCCTGTAATTCGCATGGCACTAATTACAAAAATGTATATTTATTACGTAATAATAATAATAATAATAATAATAATAATAATAATAATAATAATAATAATAATAATAATAATAATGTGTGTATCCAATGCCTTTTACCACTTCACTTACGTGATTTGGGTTCCGCATATTGCGGATAGAGAGCAGTACTGCGACCTATTATTATTATTATTATTATTATTATTATTATTATTATTATTATAGCTGCTTTCACTCATCACACCCACTTCTATTGTCATCTTCTGCCATCTCAACATTCTCCCCATTTTGATGATTTGCTTTTTTTTTTTTTAATCTGAATCATTTTGATGATTATTCAACCTACATTATGTAAGAGAACTGTCTGTATAAAATGTTTGTGTTTTCACCACTAATAATTTAAATAGTCATAAATATTACTTACAAATTAACATAATAAATTGTAGAAATTGATTGTGGCAACCTGAATTCTCCTGGGCGATTTATTCGTGAGCACAATATTTTAAAACAAAAACGTATATAATATTAACTCATGATAAAATTCCTTTGCCACGCAAAGAAATGAGGCGTTGCCTATTTTTATTAAGAAAGACGCAGATATTTCACCCTAGAAATATAGCAGTTCGACGTATAAACCTGCATTGTAATCACTAGGGCTAGGATTTTGATGGCCTATAAATCATAAAAAAATGTCCTAAAAACAATGCATTTATGACCTAAAAATCTTTCAAAAATGCCCTTAAAAATGCCCTAAAATTGATCTTACATTCTAAAATTGGCTTAGTAGGAAAAAGAGTTTTGTGCTACTTAATATTTAGACTAGTAATTAAATTCAAGTACCAATATTTTAGTATATTTAATTTTACATACTTTTTTCTAAGTGGTACACTTTAATTAATTATTTTACCTGATGTAGTTTCCATGTAGCCCATCACAAGGCCACTCTTATATGGAATTAGCATGTATAGAGGAGTCTATATTGAAGGGATGGTTGGACTGATCCATTACATGGGGTGTACTACGTTAAAAGGGCAATATTTGTGTAGAAAAACGATTAAAATATTATACAAAATAATGGGTATTAGCTACCGGCGTAGCTCGGTCGGTTAAGGCGCTTGCCTGCCGATCCGGAGTTGCGCTCGGGCGCGGGTTCGAGTCCCGCTTGGCAGATTATCTGGTTGGCTTTTTTCCGAGGTTTTTCCCAACCGTAAGGCAAATGTCAGGTAATCTATGGCGGATCCTTGACCTTATCTCGCCAATATCATATCACTATCACCAACTCCATCGATGCTAAATAACCTCGTAGTTGGTACAGCGTCGTTAAATAACCAGGTAAAAAATAAAGGGTATTAAATGGCAAAATATGTAGACAATATATAATATCAAAGGAAATAAACATTATTTTATATTGTTGATGGGCATTTGTGGCCAAAATTAAATGAAAATGCCTAAAAAATGTCCAAATAACACAAAAGATGCTCTTATGAGTTAAAACAGGCAAAAAAATGCAAAAAAAAATGCTCTAACAAATATGTCTTAAAACACTCAGTTTATCACATAACATACAGATACTAAATCAGCAATGTTTCTGGCTTACTAGAAAAAATATGCAATTGCATCAAAATCCTAGCCCTAGTAATCACTAATCATCTACAAACTGTCGTCGCAATTTTTGAGGAAAACTATAAAATTCAGGAGTGCACAAAGTGAAATGGAAGATCCAAGTGAATCACTAGATTGCCTGTTATAATTTTTGAAAACTTCAATTCGTCAGTTTTTCAAAAGTTTTTAATTTTTCAGTGAGTTTTAATGTTACCTTGTCATACATAATGTTAGAGTCACCTCTATAATTTCACTTGCTTTCCTTTTATGTTATTCTCACTCATTCTATTAATTTTGTGCCACACATGCGTTGAAGCATATGCTATCTCTTGCTAATATATATTTAATTGAAAATAATCGGAACTAAATGTTGTCACGTTGAAATTGGATATTACTCAGGAAGTTTTGAAGTGATTATATTGCAATTTTCTACAGCTAACCTTTATGACGGGAAATCTCAAATAGATTAATGGTACTCATCCATACTTAAGCAGACAATTTTCCCTTCCATCGTAAATTCCAGAAAGGCTCCAAGACCCTCTCAGTCTATCAAGTACATACCCCATGTTCAATTCAATTGAAACTGAAGTATGGCGCTTAACGTTCAAACCGTACAGAATGTGCGGGAACTCCTCGTTACTGTCACCATGTATGACGTGTACAGCAAACTCTTCACTTTCATCACTCTCCTGGTTGGATAATGATTTAGTCTCATACTTTCACTCGTCCTTTGTAAAATACTAAACTGTCTTACAAGGGCGCTCGCAGGATCGAATCTCAGTGGGGTATGTATGCATGTATTTATTTACACTGCAAGTGGGCAAGCACCCGGTGGCAGTGGTATACACAATATAAACAATACACATTAAATGATAAACAATATACAATAACATCATAAACAATACTTACTGGCTTTTAAGGAACCCGGAGGTTCATTGCCGCCCTCACATAAGCCCGCCATTGGTCCCTATCCTGAGCAAGATTAATCCAGTCTCTACCATCATATCCCGCCTCCCTCAAATCCATTTTAATATTATTTTCCCACCTACGTCTCGGCCTCCCCAAAGGTCTTTTTCCCTCCGGCCTCCCAACTAACACTATATGCATTTCTGGATTCGCCCATACGTGCTACATGTCCTGCCCATCTCAAACGTCTGGATTTTATGTTCGTAATTATGTCAGGTGAAGAATGCAATGCATGCAGCTCTGCGTTGTGTAACTTTCTCCATTCTCCTGTAACTTCATCCCTCTTACCAGAAATATTTTCCTAAGAACCTTATTCTCAAAAACCCTTGATCTCTGTTCCTCTCTCAAAGTGAGAGTCCAAGTTTCACAGCCATACAGAACAACCGGTAATATAACTGTTTTATAAATTCTAACTTTCAGATTTTTTGACAGAAGACAAAAGCTTCTCAACCGAATAATAACAGGCATTTCCCATATTTATTCTGCGTTTAAATTCCTCCCGAGTGTCATTTATATTTGGTACTGTTGCTCCAAGATGTTTTTTTCCACTTCTTCGAAAGATAAATCTCCAATTTTCATAGTTCCATTTCGTACAATATTCTGATCACGAGACATAATCATATACTTTGTCTTTTCGGGATTTACTTCTAAACCTACCTCTTTACTCGCTTCAACTAGAATTTCCGCGTTTTCCCTAATCGTTTGTTGGATTTTCCCCTAGCATATTCACGTCATCCACATAGACAAGAAGCTGATGTAACCCATTCAACTCCAAACCCTGTCTATTATCCTGAACTTTCCTAATAGCATATTCTAGAGCGAAGTTAAAAAGTAAAGGTGATAGTGCATCTCCCTGCTTTAGCCCGCAGTGAATTGGAAAAGCATCAGATAGAAACTGGCCTATACGGACTCTGCTGTAAGTTTCACTAAGACACATTTTAATTAATCGAACTAGTTTCTTGGGAATAACAAATTCAATAAGAATATTAGGCCTATATAAAACTTCTCTCTTAACCGAGTCATACGCCTTTTTGAAATCTATGAATAACATCATAAACAATACACAATAAAATTTACAATACACAATACAATTGTACAATACACAATACAATTATATACACAATACAATAAGAATACACAATACAATTTAACACAATAATTACAATTAATAATAAAACATAAAATACCTAATTTTACAATACAACCTACATATGTATAGGCCCTACATAAGTTTCAATAGTCTTTCACTTTACTCTCATCTCACTCACTGTAGTGGCACTATGACGCATTTCACTGACACTTTAGGACACATTTCACTGACACTCTATAACACATTTCACTGACACTATAGAACAAATTTCATTGATGCTATAAATTATCACTGATCGGAACTATTCACTGCACTGTAAAATCATAACTTCACTGACTCACCTCCCTTCACTGATACAACAGTTCAAATAAGTCAAATAATTACACCCTTATGCATACTTATAAACAGAACTACATTTAAGCTAAGCAATTCTAGTCTAAGGCGTTTTACACGCTATTTTTAAATAATTTACAATTCAAACCAAGGAAGTAACTCGTCAGGCTAAATAAATACATGTCACCTTAAAAAATTAAATGTTAAATGTCACCTTAATTTTAATTTGCACTTTATACACAACTTTTTAAGTTATTCTTGAATCTCTTTAAGGAAGGACAGCCCTCAAAGACCGCTGCAGGTAGGTCATTCCAATCATTTATAGTTTTATTTAAGAATGAGAATTCACCTACATCCGTTTTCTGTTTCCAACATTTGATTTTAAAATCATGATCATTCCTACGATAGCACGTTGGCTTTTCTAACCGAGCCGTTATGTCTACCCATGATTTCTGACCTAGATGTGCTCTATACAATGATGTTATTCTAGTTTTCCTACGTCTGTTTTCCAAAGTTTCCCATTTAAGTTCTTTTATCGCATCGTTTCCATCTTCTCTTTTACCTTTAGAAAATTAGAGGAAACGGATGGACGAGGAGAGAGAAAATTGAACATAAAACATAGATAGTTCTGAAATCTAAATTACCCTGCGCACTCATTTATAGTTTAAAGCACTTGCTTTTGTTGAATTGTTTACCGAGGGTTTGAGGAAACATGTATCTAACAGGTAAAAAAAAATTTCAATGGTAGCAATTGCTACCACTGGCTACCCTCTGCGGACGCCCTTGCTGTCTTACTAGATTGGAAACAACTAGTGAATCCTGGTTTTAAAATATCACGAGATAGAAATCTGAATGTATTATTTGCTGATGATTTATACGAGAAGATATTAGAAGTGTGTTGGAAGTGTTTTGGTATGGACGTGAGCGATGGACAAGTACAGGATGCATTTAGAGTAGGAAAGAAGCAGATACAAAATTCAGAACAAGTTAGGCCGATATTAGTAAAATTTAAGAGTGTGGTTACGAAGGAGAGGATTATGATGAATAGAAAGACGCTAGGGAACACAACGATCAGAATAGATAACGACTGGAGCTACGAAGTGAGACGTAGAAGACGAGTTTTAATCCCTTTTCTTAAAGCAGCACGAAAAAATGGACAATTCGCGAAACTTATCAAGGACAAAATTAAGATAAACAATTTGGTTTTTAGTGTAGCGGAGTGCTTAGTAACGTTAAAGGAACCGATCGTAGACTCAGAAGAAAAGGAAAGGAGCAGAACATTTTTGAAAGAAAAAATCAAGAATATTGTATCTAAAGGCGAGGTGAGTGACACAAGTGTGGTGAGTGTACGCGAGTCAGATGCAAACGTATCAAAGTCAGCGAAAATTTCCGGAAAGCAGGCAGTGACGTCAACTGAAGAAGAAACAGGAGTGACGCGAACTGGTATGCAGCAAGTTCAGCAAGCTCAGCTGAACAAGACCGCAGTACAAGCGAATGGAAATAGTGGACATCAGATGGGAGCAATTCCGAAGCGGGTGAAGGAACAAAGATCTAAATCGAGGCTGACTAGAAATAGAGTAACGCAAGTAGGAGATAGTTCAGGGAGCAGTGATGAAGGAAGAGGAGAAAAAAAGGTGAAAAAAAAAATAGTATGACTTAAGGAAATGGTGTGGAGGGGAAATAAATCGTGAGAAAAGAAAACTAAGACCTAAAAAGTAGCAATGTGGAAAAGGGAGTAGTGAAAAGTGCAAATAATTAGAGATGTAGAGTGAGGGGGGGTTACAGTATTTTTGGTATAATGATGGGTTAGGGGTAAAGTAGAGGAAGAATTGGTGAAAGACAAGAAAAGACTAGTGGAAGAATTGCAATAATAAATTAAAAATAAGTAATGTCCCAATTGACTTATACGAGAGGCGTATAAAACGGTGAGACGACACTGTATACTAATAATGTGAAGTGCCGCCTTACCGAAAGTTATATTGCTTAAAGACAAATACATACATTCATATTCATTCGTATTCATATTCATCTGCTGATGATTTGCTTATTATCCAAGACAAATCTGTACTGCAGAAGTTAATCTCCAAACTTAATCAGATAAGCAGATATAATATGACAATTTCAATCATAAAAACGAAAGTAATAGTTATTCCGAGCAAGGAACCTGTAAGAACGAAGATAATATTCAACGACAAAATGATAGACTAAAAGGATGCATTTAGACAAAATTAACAACTTCTGTAGAACCTCTATTATCCGTGGTTAAAGTTATGTTTTATTTAATGACGCTCGCAACTGCAGAGGTTATATCAGCGTCGCCGGATGTGCCGGAATTTTGTCCCGCAGGAGTTCTTTTACATGCCAGTAAATCTACTGACATGAGCCTGTCGCATTTAAGCACACTTAAATGCCATCGACCTGGCCCGGGATCGAACCCGCAACCTTGGGCATAGAAGGCCAGCGCTATACCAACTTGCCAACCAGGTCGACATTATCCGTGGTAATGAAGGGGATGGAGTGAACGGTTAATCAAAAAATCGGATAATCCGTACCATAAAAAGTTTTGATAAACTAAGTACATAATATTTTCGTAATTTCCTCCATGGTCTTTTCTTTTAATACGCTAGATAGTGGATCAGAAGTTCACTAATTTAAGTCTGTTTTTTTATGCAATTCATGTTTGATTTTCCGATAAGTCAATTATTAAAACATTATTTATTATACTTATGTCTGGTTTTCAACGACGGGTTTTTAATGACCAAGAAAACTTATGACGACTGTCTGTGGAAAGATAGGAATAGTAGAGGTCTCAGTTTGTAGATTTACAAATTTTATACAGTTTATATTTTATTTTTCATTAGCCTAAATCGCTTACAGTTGTAATTCATATCTCGTATTGTGATTTGAGATGAACCACATTTTCTCTTTTCCCAAACCACTCAATTACTTGCACTTTTTTTTCTGTAGTACAACATGTTTTCTTTTGACACTTGTAGAAGACATTTTACCTAGAAGATAAACAGTACGGCCACTCGAAGAGTAGGCCATAATGCGTAAGGGTAAGGGTTTATAAAAACACTTTGTAGAAAAAATTCGTATAATATAATGTACAGTACTTCATATTTTTTTCTGCGAGCGAGAAAGACGGATAATCCATCAATCGGTTAATTCGGTTACGTATAATCGGGGTTTTACTGTAATATATTTGTATTAAACTACCCAATGTGACGAGAAAATATCACCTGCAGCGTCACTATGACGTTGTCATGCTAATAATTACGACGAATTAAGAGACGACGAAAGAATCGCAATGGTGGAGCAGTTTTGATTTTGGTGCAGAGGTTACCTGCCACTCTGTATAGCGCTGAACTATGGGATGCACTAACGAACTGTCGATTGCTGATGAATGTCTCATAATGACTGTCCCAACGGATATCTGTAAAATATTGGCTCCCAATTTAACGTACGTCATTCAATAGAGTGCAGTATGTTTTAACATTATTTTGACTCTTTTCATTAAACTATCGATAAAATATTCGGATATTAATAATACATACCGGTCGGTATTCTATATGTTGATAAGTGGGCTGCACAACAAACAATGGCTAAATCTGTTTGTTAGCTACATAGACACAATCAATTTTAGCCGTTCCCAAATGTCCATTCGAAGTCCTGTTAGCCTAAATTACAATGGAGGTGATTTACAAAATTCACAGCATCCATCACGGACTATCATTCTAAAATGACAGAGTAAATATTCCGTTATTGTTGTGTTAGCGTCCCAAATTGGATTTGTACTCACATTGCTGTGTTAGATATGTAGGTACTAATATGCATACATGTTTTCAAAGAATTTTATTATTATTGATTACAGAGAATGGAGCTTATTAACTTCTTTCACTTTCATACAAATACAATTTCGTGGAATAAAATACCCACAAAGTATGTGTTGACTTTCATATTTTTACCTACCGCCATTGAAGGGGTGATAGTAGAAGGAAGAAGAATAAAGTGCATAAGATTTTCTGATGATATGGAATTATTAGGAGAAGAGAAGACGATACTAAGGGTTATGCTAGTTGAGCTAAAGGCAGTATGGATGAAGATAAATGCAAACAAGACGAAGGCCATGGTTGTCGGAAGAAAAATAAAGAGGCAGTAGACCAAGTGAACAGCTTCAAATACTTGGGATGTACTACTGGATGTTCAGTTCAAAGTGTATATGCCGTCATATGGCTAGTCGATGAGCCTAGAGAATTCAATCTTCCTACACTTCCGCAGAGGTGTATTACCTATGTGTCAGAGAAGTTGCATAGCAAGTACGGCGTTCATTCTGAAGAGTACTTACTGATATGTACGGCAACGCCGGTAGTGGCAGGAATGTGAACTGTTTGGAAACATATACTGAGGTGGGTTTTTTTCTTACTGTCGGGATATGGGGAGAGGGTTAAACGATTTCTTACGTATTTGTTGACATTAACTTCGACGGTCAACATGGATACGGAGCATTTGATTTGTATTGTGAAATGTTGCCGTACGCAACCGAGGATAACAAATACCCTGCGTACGACTTGGCCGCGCAAAACACAGTTCGAAAAGGTTATGGTAGCACACAGACACTACAGGCCGCCATCTGTTGCTACGACGTTCAAGTTATGTCGTACACGTTCTCAAGTGTACGACATAACTTGAATAATTAATAGGCAACTTCTCTGACATAAAAGCTGAAACTCGCTTCAAACCGTTGACTCACAACAGTGACGTCATGACACACTTTGAAATGAACACTCAGTATAAGCAGTAACATGAACTGCTGCCAGGAAGTCAAAAGGAAGATAGCAATGGCAAAGGAAGCTTTTAATAGAAAAAAGGAGCACCTTTTGCGGATCTTTGGAAAAAAAAAATAAGGAAGAGACTAGTGAAGTGCTTTATATGAAGTGTGGTATTGTATTGAGCAGAAACATGGACATTATGACGAAGTGAAGAGAAACGAGTAGAAGCATTTGAAGTGTTAATATAGAGAAGGATGGACGGACAGAATAAGAAATGAAGCTGTGTTGGAAAGAATGGGTGAAGAAAGAATGATGCTGAAACTCATCAGGAAGAGGAAAAGGAATTGGTTGGGTCACTGACTGAGAAGAAACTGCATACTGAAGGATGCACTGCAAAAAATGGTAAACGGGAGAAGATTTCGGGGCGGAGGGCGATATCAAATGACAGACGACATTAAGATATAAGGATCATATGCGGAGACTAAGAGGAAGGCAGAAAATAGGAAAGATTGGTGAATGCTGAGATTGCAGTGAAAAACCTACCGTTATTGGGGAAAACACTATGTAATATGTATATGTGGTTGAGTTATGGCATTACAATATTATTAATCACAACCACAATCATTATTATTTATAGCTGAAACGTATTGAAGGTAATATTTAAGATGTTGAAGTGTGTAAAACCATTTTCCTAACTGCAATGATAAGACGGCACGCCACTGACCAGACTTTCTGACGTCTGCAGTCAGCACAGATTGCTCTGACTACATTGAAAACTGTGCGGTTCATTTCACTAGCACCATCGCACTGACTTTCGCAAATGGCAAGTTTGTGCTTGGGAAGAATTTTAAGACGTTTATGACTTCCGGAGGTATGAAATATTAGTTAATGTGTGCGTTTCCCCTTCGCCTTACTTCGTTCCCTTTTCATAGTAAGAAGGCTAACTTCATTATTGTAGAAGTGAGCAAGGTAAAGTTAAAATTATTTGCACAAACACGTAAGTGGAGATTGTTACATTAGATATGCAGGAACAACAACAATAAAACTGACGGTTAATGTACAGGATGAGCCATTCATTTCAGGGAGTTTTTTCTTTGCGATATTTAAACCAAAATATTATACAATTTTGTTCGTTTTTGCTTGGGGTGTATTATAAGCAGTAACATGAGCTGCTGCCAAGAAGTCAAAAGGAGTATAGCAATGGCAAAGGAAGCTTTTAATAGAAAAAAGGAGCATCTTCTGCGGTCCTCTAGAGAAGGAACTAAGGAAAAGACTAGTGAAGTGCTTTGTATCAAGTGTAGCATTGTATAGGGCAGAAACATGTACATTACGACGAAGTAAGAGAAAGGAATAGAAGCATTTGAAATGTGGATATGGATAAAGATGGAGCGTGTGAAAAGGACAGAGTAAAGGCTGGTTTACAATAAACCGGGAACAGAAAGTACAACGAGAACGAGAACGGAAATAATGTTAAAATAAATGTATTTAAATGTTAACTTTCAAAATAGTTAATTGTGAATGCTCACATTTAAACACATTTATTTTAACATTATTTCCGTTCTCGTTCTCGTTGTCGTTTCCACTCCCGGTTTATTATGAATCAGCCTTAAGAAACGAAGCGTCCCGCGCCGTGGCGCAGTGGTCTAAGGCATCTTGCCTGGGACTCGCGTTACGGAATGCGCGCTGGTTCGAGTCCTCATGGGGGAAGAAATTTTCTCATGAAATTTCGGCCAGTGTATGAAACCGGTGCCCACCCAGCGTTGTGATGCACTTGGGGAGCTACGATAGGTAGCGAAATCCGGTTGCGAAAACCAGCTATAACGGCTGGGGGGAACATCGTGCTAACCACACGATACCTCCATTCTGGTTGGATGATCGTCCACCTCTGCTTCGGCGTGTGAGCGTGAGGCCAGCAGCCGGCTGGTCGGTCTAGGCCCTTCACGGGCTGTAGCGTCACGGATTATAAGAAACGAAGCTGTGTTGGAAAGAGTGCATGAAGAAAGAATGATGCTGAAACTGATCAGAAAGAGGAAAAGGAATTGTTGAGTCACTGGCTGTGAAGAAACTGCCTAGTGAAGGATGCACTGGAAGGTATGGTGGACGAGAGAAAAGTTCGAGGCAGATGATAGACAACATTAAGATATATGGATCATATGCGGAAGGTAAGAGGAAGACAGAAAATAGGAAAGACTTGAGAATGCTGGATTTGCAGTGAAAGACCTGCCCTTCGACAGAACATTATGAATGAATGAATGAATGAATGAATGAATGAATGAGTGAATGGATGGATGAATTGCAAATGCGATAAAATTTGTTCCGAAAGGCTGGGATATCTAATCATATTGTATCTAAATAAAGGACAACACAATGAAGAATTATTCGGAAAAGGGGTGGCTATCTTTTTTTCTCCAGGTGAGAAAAACGGGCTAAGAGGAGTAGCCTACAGCAGTGTTCCGCAACTGGTGTGCCTTCACAAGATGAAAGGTGTGACGCGAAAATTAATTGAAATTAAAATGGTGTGTTGACAAAACATGCCCAATCCCCTAGTGTGTTGTGTGTAGTGAAAATCTCAGTAATGCTATGGTTCCCAGTAAATTGAAACGACATTTGGTAACAAAACATTATTTTCTGTCAATATATATATATATATATATATATATATATATATATATATATATAAAATTATTATCATTGGTTGTTGAATCAAAAAAAAAAAATAGACAAGTGACGCTCATGACGATGTCGATACAGGTTTCACAAAAAGTACAGGAAGGTAGCTATAAAGTAGCTGAACTTATCGAAAAAAAAAAAAAACACACACACATAATAGCTGAAACGTTGTTAATGCCTGAAAATGGGTCGTTTGAGATGTTCCCAACTGTATGATCCCTTCCTGACGGTAATGAAGTGTTGATGGACTTAAAAGAACATTTAGTAATCTTGCAGCAGAAGTTCAAGAATTATTTTGGAGAGAGTGTTCAAGATTTTTACTGGGTTCGTGATTCAAAACATCTTCCGAATAATATACTTGTACAAGAGGAACTAGCAGTCTTAAAAGCAGACAGAATATTGAAAATAAAACTTCTCGAAGTGCCTTTGGAAACATTTTGGTTGTCAATGAGGAGTGAATAACCGGCTATCTCCGAGATGGCAGTTAATATGTTATTGCCATTTTCAACTATATATATATATATATGTGTGTGTGTGTGTGTGTGTGTGTGTGTGTGTGTGGAATTGGGTTTCTCGACGTTAACGGAAAATTAAAACATCAAAGAGGGAGAGACTCAAATCCATCGATGAAGAAATGAGGCTTGCACTGCTAAGGATTCCACCACGGATCAGCCACCTGTGTGCAGCTAAGCAGGTCCAAGTATCACATTGAAGGTGTGAGTAAAGTTATTTACTTTAGTATTAGTAATAAAAATGCGTATTTTCTACAGTGAATTGAAGTTCATAAATTCTTAATAAATGCTAGAGTCGATTTCTGTTTTATAATAACAACAGTAATAATAATAATAATAATAATAATAATAATAATAATAATAATAATAATAATATACGAGAGTCACATCATATGTTTCTGAGGGGATTAATATGTTGTTGTACCGTGTTGAGTCTAGGCCCATCTAGGGTGTGCCGTGAGTATAAAAAGGTTGCGGAACACTGGCCTACAGTATTCTACATCCTTGGGATCGTTACAATTTACTGATTAGCTACTGAAAACAGAAAGAAAGATGTCCTCCTCGACGTCCGTTTCTCTTTCTGCGTGGTACTGATACATCAACAATCTTCCTCGCAGACTATCAGCCGTTAAAAGTGCTCAATGATCGAGCTATTTAAATTTAACACACTACAATTTCCTGAACGTTTATTGCTATCATTTTGGAAATAAGCCCGCGATTAATGGTTCTGGATTCCAGACTAAACTTTAAGCCATATATTTACTGCTTCATCTGATGTAAGCAACGAGTAATTCGCTTTGTTTATGCATGTGTGACGTTGTGTTTTGATAGACTGTATGAATATTTACATGATCTGATTGAAAGCTACGGACACTGCGGCGTCGCTAAGTCAAGGCATGTGCTTTACACATGTAGGCTACACATTGGTCACATCTAAGCAGAGCCACTTTTTCCCTTCAAGACTGATTTCAATGTTCTTACGTTTTTGATTGGAGAATGCGGTAGCTTCACTGTTAAGGGGAGAGGATACTGAAATTTCTAATTTCTTCGTTATTTGTTTAGTACTTTCAATTTTTCTGGTACGTCACAGTTGAGTGGAACCTTAAATCTACTGCCAAAAGTGTTTGAAAATTAATCGTAGATCCAATTTTAACAAAAAAAACATGGCATATGTAGGCCTATTTAATTAAAATTGATATAACTCAGTTTTTAAGATATTCACAATTTTTTTTTACTATTTTACTAACAAAAAACCAATGTACAAATTGGATTTTTAATGATTCACCTGGTTAGAAAATAATACAAGCTTATGAACATGATTAATTATTATTTTATGCAAATCACTGACCATTGTATTTCCATTTCGCACTATGATCTGGTCACGAGACATACTGATATACTTTGTCTTTTCGGGATTTACTTCCAAATCTATCTATTTACTTGCTTCAAGTAAAATTCCAGTCTTTTCTCTCATAGTTTGTGGATTTTCTCTTAACATATTCACTTCATCCGCATAAACAAGCAGCTGGTGTAACCCGTTCAATTCCAAACCTTTTCTGTTTTCCTGGACTTCCCTCATGGCATATTCTAAAGCAAGGTTAAAAAGTAAGGTTGATGGTACGTTTTCCTGCTTTAGTCCGCAGTGAATCGAAAAAACGTCAGACAAAAACTGACCTATATGGACAGTTGTACATTTCACCCAGATAGATTTAAATTAATCGAACTAGTTTCTTGGGAATATCAAGAATATTATATGAAACTTCTCTCTTAACCGAGTTATAAGCCTTTTTGAAATCTATGAATAACTGACCCACTGTGCCCTTATATTTCCATCTTTTTCTCCAATATCTGTCTAATACAAAAAGTCTGATCAATAGTCGATCTATTACGCTTAAAATCACATTGATGATCCTCAGTAATTTCATCTACATAAGGAGTTAATCTTCTCCAAAGAATATTGGACAACATTTTGTGCGATGTCAACAAAAGTGATATTCCTCTGAAGTTACCAGTTAGTCTTTCCCTTCTTCTTAAAGGTAGGTAGCCTACAGTTATGGACTCCTTCCATTGTTCTGGTACAATTTCCTTTTTCCAAATAGCAAGTACAAGCTTATAAATTTCGCTAGATAATGCGGTTTAACAGTTTTGTATTCATTATGGTGGAATTTGTTCGATACCTTGAAAATTGTACTTTTTCAGACTTTCTATCGCAATTTCGACTTCAGAAAGTTAGGGTTCGGGTATAAATGGCTCAGCAGTTTGTATTTGAATTTCGTCCCGATCATTTCTATTTGACCTTTGTCCATTCAACAGTTGCCAGAAATAGTTTTTTTTTTTCTGTTCAGGATGGAATGACATTCTGCAAGCAAGTCACCATTCTCATCCTTGATCACGTTTACCCTTGCCTGATATTCTTTCTTAAATTCCTTTATGCCCTTATATAAATCTCTAATGTTTCTATTCTTACCATTTGTTTCTACCTTGTTCAGTTTTTACTTCAAGTGATCTCTCTATTTGTACCTATGTGTACGACTTCCTTCCCGTCTTTCATTCAAATAATTATCTCTATTCATCTGCACTGGATACTGTAAGAATTTCAATTCTGCCCGTTTCCTTCTTTCTATTACCATGCAAAACACTTCATCAAACCACGGTTTCTTTTTCTTATTGTGTAATAACATATGCTCTGCTCAGCTAAAAGTTTGATATTATCTCTGATATTTTCCCATACGCTATTAATAGGCCTATCTACCTCCTTCTCAACTTTGTCGAACTTCCTAAAGTGACAAACCTATTTGAAATTTCGACCTGATAATGTTGCTCAGTTTCCCTATCTTTTAATTTCGGAATTTTAAGTCTCTTAACATTAACTTGTTGCTCTACTCGCTTGACTACTGATAGTATTTCTCTTAATTTTTCAATTACCAAATAATGATCAGAATCATAGTCTGCCTGTTTGAAGGATCGAATTTCTACTATATTAGTATGTTTTCGTTTATCTATCAAAATGTGATCTATTTGGTTGTGTGTCAAACCATCTGGAGAACTCCCAGTATATTTATGTACATCCTTATGAGGTTATGTTGCACTTTTCACAATTAATTTTTTTCATGTGGCAAAGTTGACTAACCCAACTCCATTATCTTCACTAGTTATTTGTAGGCTCTTATTATATTTTATGCTCAACCATGCCGAAATGTAGTAATTATACACCTGGTAGCAGCCCTTTAATGGACCTCATTAAAGTACACCTATTCATTAAAGTTCAGGTGTTCCACCAATCAGAAAACACCATTGTAGCAATATGAAAGCGCAAGTATCGATTATTCTCGGATATGCAATCGAAAGACAACTAGCGAAACGTCACGGAGGCTAGAAATCCAATACTGTCGCGGAAGGTTATGTTCTGTTACTATAATAATTAGCGTTAATTATAAATAATATTAAAATAAATTCAATTTGTCATATCGTTTTTCAGTATCTAAACCAATTTCAAGGTTATATCAAGATTAATGTTTATTTTACTCTATAGATTATATCAAGGTCAAAGACATTTGTTTCTCGGAAAAAAAAATCAATACTTTCGCGTCTGCGCACGTCTCACAATTTACTAGATATTGCCCAAGGTCAGTTCCGCTCCCCAGTCAGATAAGAATAACATGAATACTTATGAATAATTTCAAGTTAGAAATATGATCGAGCATAAAAAGTCGTATGAAGCTTGCCTATAAGTTAATTAAGACGCTCGTATGAAAATTGTGAAACTCGCTTGCGCTCGTATCATAAACATACTCTCGTCTTAATTACTACAATTATAGGCTCGTTGCAAAATGTACTAATATTATATTATATTACATTATATTATATTTTCCTGAAAAGTGAGAAGAATCCCTAGCCGTACGACCGTCATAATAAAATAAATATAACTCTAACCTCCAACTAGGCGCATTCTGTACTAAGTTTCATGGAGACAACCCTAATAACATAAAGAGTTTCCCTTGAATTTTGCACATTTTCTACATACACCAACCGGCAGGCAGAGACTGTGTGTACTTTCCTTCGCGACATGAAGTTAAATGAAACTTCCAAACTCTGTGGTAATACAAACAGAGAACTTCTTCTTGGAATTATGCACCCGTGCTTGTCTCTGAATAAATCAACTGCAAAGATAACTTCTGTTCTCAAACAAAGATGTTTGTTCTCTATTTGGTCTATTTTGTCAAGAAGAAGAAGAAGATGATCCACAAACGTCATTAAAATAAAACACGCGGTATTTATTTCGTGAAAACGAACTGCAATTTAACCTCGTCCGAAATAATCGACCCACTGTATAGTACAGGAACATCATTTTATTTTTACTAACATTTTTAATATTAACTTGCCTATACCTCTGGATCAACGCCGTTTGCTGCCCCCTTCCACGACTGGAGTTCGATGATACTGGCGTAATATACAAACAAATCACTTTACTAGGTATAGGAGGAAAGAAAAGTAGTTCATCCATTTACGTAAACTAGGAAATATTGCGCCTTTGAGTTTAATAATTTTCATTAGGTTTTTGTTTAATAAAAATACAGTACAGTCTTAACAATGAGTGTTTTTTCTCACAAACTGAGCTGTCCATGTGGACGTATTTATTATGCAGTGTATATTATACTGTCTACAGCACATTAGCGTACAATATAGAGAACGAAGTTTTATTGAAAAAAAAAAATCATGATATGGATATTTAAACACAGTTTTTAAAATGGTGGCCGTTCACTTCGATACAGGCTTCAGTTCTTCTTTGTATATTATCGCACTATAGACTATTGTACCTAATTCCAATTACCAGTTTCGTCCTTCGTACTAGTAACTCATGTTGAAATAATTCTGTACCTACTCTATAAAAGAGTAGGCCTACCTTACGTACTGTAAATTCAATCTTCACTTCTGCCCGATCCGAAAAGATAAAATTACCCAGAAATGCTATCTATTGTCCGTCCAAGTGGTTATGTCGCAGGGTCGTAGAAAGGGAGGAAATCACGTGACAGTTAATTATTTAACGAGGCCCTTTTATTTAAGTTACTTTAAACAGTTGTATAATATTACGTAGACGTCCAATTAATATTTTTAGAAAAGAGCTAAGATAGCCCAGCCACTAGCCTTTACAGACAGGCGAGCAGAAGCGGGTGGGGGAAGCCGAGATGCGACGTAGGCAAACGGACGACAGTACCTGTGCGAAAATATGATTCAATATTGAAAGCTCTTTCGTCACTGGAAAACGCGAACATATTTCTGAAACGTACTATACTCACTAACTCAGTACTGTTTACTATAACTGTAAGGCGACTCTGACTGCATACGCGGTCTTGATTCTGTGTAAAGGACGGTTGTAAGTTTACTAGTAGAGTGGGTGGGAGTGAAGTACATTAAAAAATTCAGGTACAATAAAAATTGAAGTAAAAATAAAATGATGCCCCTGTATATTACAGGGAAGTCGGCTCTACGAGCAGGATTCACGCTGCCATTGTTCACTTTTACCAGATTAAAGTCCTTAAAAGGGAAAATGGAGATGGCAAAATGGAAGAGCAAAGATACAGACTCCTAATACCGCAGAAATGAATTCAGAGATACGTTTAGTAGAGACTCCTTCAAAGGAAACACAAATTAAACAAAATTGGAAGTTAGAGTTTCGGCAGGAAATGTGAATACAGAGAGAGGCAGGAGGGAAACGGATGAAAGACATTGCGGACATGCAGACCTGCCAAGGTCTTCCACAGACTTAATGAATTGAATAGACTTTTAATGGAGGAAGGAAGAATTTTCTTCATTTTTAAGTAAAAGGAACCAATAAAGACGGTTGTGATACTACCGAATCAATTTGTGCGTCACTTCTTTCATTATATGCAAAGCTGGCTCTAAAGCAATGCAATGCAATGCAGAAGGGGAACCTAAGTGAATAATTTCCTGTAAATAGGGGCTACAGTCGAACTATGTAATAAAACGGTGCAGACAAACAGGATTTCTTGTTACAACATAACATTATTACAGTACTACGGTGATCTATAAATTATTTACAGAGTTACATTCCAATAATCCCGAAAAGACAAAGTATATGATTATGTCTCGTCACCAGAATATTGTACGAAATGGAACTATAAAAATTGGAGATTTATCCTTCGAAGAGGTGGAAAAATTCAAATATCTTGGAGCAACAGTAACAAATATAAATAACACTCGGAGGAAATTAAATTCAGAATAAATATGGGAAATGCCTATTATTATTCGGTTAAGAAGCTTTTGTCATCTAGTCTGCTGTCAAAAAATCTAAAAGTTAGAATTTATAAAACAGTTATAATACCGGTATGGCTGTATGGCTGTGAAACATGGACTCTCACTTTGAGAGAGGAACAGAGATTAAGGTGTTTGAAATAAGGTTCTTAGGAAAATATTTGGGGCTAAGAGGGATGAGGTTAGAGGAGAATGGAGAAAGTTACACAACGCAGAGCTGCACGCATTGTATTCTTCACCTGATATAATTAGGAACATTAAATCCAGAGATTTTAGATGGGCAGGGCATGTAGCACGTATGGGCGAATCCAGAAATGCATATAGAGTGTTAGTTGGGAGGCCGAAGGGAAAAAGACCTTTGGGGAGGCCGAGACGTAGATGGGAAGATAATATTAAAATGGATTTGAGGGAGGTGGGATATGATGGTAGAGACTGGATTAATCTTACTCAGGATAAGGACCAATGGCGGGCTTATGTGAGGGCGGCAATGAACCTCCGGGTTCCTTAAAAGCCAGTAAGTAAGTACTTAGTAAGTAAGTAAGTTACATTCCAATAGTTTTTAAATATTTCTAAAACTGTAAACATGGCAACCTAAAGATACTTTGGAACAGTTTTAGTTAATTTAGTATACGTAGAGTAGAATAAGGCGATTCCAATCGCCATATGAAGGCGGGTGAATCTGATCGCGTTTGATTTTACCGGGTTTCCTGGTGATTATTGAGAGAAGCTTTCTGTTGGGAAGCATTGTGTCAGCTTTAGTGTGGGTCGTTGTAATTAGTGTTGAAACCGCTAAGAAAGAATTCCAAATTAAAGTCTACCACAGAATTGTCTCTTTTTCTTGTTTTCTTTGTGTGTTAATTTAAGGATTTTTAGTTCAAAAACGTTTACATATATTTTTACATGGATAAATGAGATTAAAAAATGGTCTCTTTGAGAACATAATCTGTAATGAAATCTCGTATAATAAATTACCAGTGTTGCCAACCTCCTGTTGAAAATTACACTATTCGGCGGGTGTCTCCGATCTCTTTTCGCGGGTTATTCCGATGTTCACGTTTATTTAAGGATGTGGTTTTTATACTTTAGATTTTCTTGTTGCAGGTTGAATTATCTTAGGGAAAACAGCGCAATCTTTCTGGGTGGACACGTCAGCCACAACTGTGTGAAAGCTTTAAAGTTGTGTGAGGAGAACCAAATTCAAGTCATTTGTCTCGCAAGTCATACAATCCACAGGCTAAAACCTCTCTATAGGTCCTTCTTTAAGCCTCACAAGATTTATTACTGCCAGGCTAGCAAATAGCTGGCTAGGAAGATTATTGATTCAAATGATGAAGATGAAAAATTGCAAGTGAAAAATGTAAATGTGTTCCAGTTTTGTTTTTATGTATTATTATGAAAGAATAAAAGGTAAACATATTAATAACCACTCGTAGTAATTTACCGAGTCACTGTACAGAAAAACCTAATAGTAATGTTTGTTTTAATGTAGCTATATAAAGAATCATAAAAGCGAATGTCAGTTAAAAATAATGTAAATTGTGACGCAAAGGACTTCTTATATAATGCGATACAATATTTTATTAAGGTATTAATAAAATGTAAACCACTTAACATAGACGGATGCAATTTTGTACAGGCGATACACCAGTGATACACGTTTTGTGAACTTAGCTTTAAAAACATGAAAGTTAGTAATTTCAGTATAGTGTCCTCTTAAACGTGATTTACTTAAAACTACATTTTTCAACAGTAATTTCACTAGAGGTTTTGATTTATCTAGAGAAAATCAAAACTCGAGTGGGAATTGACTATTACACAATTAGAAGAAAGTAGGCTATATAAAGATTATAATTAACGAAGTACTCTAATACAATAAAATATTAATTGACTTACGAAAATTCGAACTGTCTTCAAACATATTATTGTACCATTTCAACATTATAAATATTCCGCTAGATGGAAGTAGTGTGTTATGATTCGCTGTTTTCTTGTTATCAGTTGTGCTAACTATAGAATCTTCATTGAACTCTGTGGATGGTTACTAGTCAAGAAGGCTTTGTTGATACAGTTTCATTTTTATTAAAACAGTTGCATTCCACTTCAATTATCCGGATTCCAGTTGACAGATAATTTTCAATAAATCTTAGTATTAAACAATCTCTGATACGTGACTATCCATAATATCATACAGCAGAAGCTATAACATAACCTAAATAATATATATAGAATGTTAGAAAAGTTTTAGTTAGGGATGATGAAATAAACAAGAAAAGTTTTAATTAAGGACGATGAAATAAAAAATAAACACGAATAATTTTAAAACGAACGATTATTGAAAGTACAATTTTCAAATTTGAATATTTTAGTGGTTAGTGGTTCAGTTGATGTAATATTGGACGTGTGGGTAAAATAAGTGGAACTCGTTGATGTACATGGTGTATTCCTCAACTTATTCAGTATTTCCGAATGGTGCTCTTCATTAATTTGTATATAGAGTTTCGGGGAAGATGCATAGCTATGACCAGTGATCTTTATTAATTCTTGTTCTTGAATGCCAATGCGAGTCATATTTGAAACTGCTGTGCATCGACTGGAGTGGTTTGTAATTTTCTGTTTTTTGACGTCCAGACCAGTGCAGTTTGAAATACTGGCAAACAAAGAAACAAATGCTACGGTAGTGATAAAAAGAAACAAATGCTAGGGAAGCGATAAAATTAAACAAATGCTAGGGAAGCGATAAAATTAAACAAATGCTAGGGAAGCGATAAAATTGTGCGATAAGCAGCCATGATTGGTTGAAAGACGTCCTTTCGTACTGTTTTATTGGTCAAAAGTAGTATGACAAAGTAAAAGTTTAATAGTCAACGGTCCACACCTGTGGAGTAACGGTCAGCGCGTCTGGCTGCGAAACCAGGTGGCCCGGGTTCGAATC
>NC_091128.1:149341243-149368743 GCF_040183065.1 Periplaneta americana
ACGTGCTACATGCCCTGCCCATCTCAAACGTCTGGATTTAATGTTCCTAATTATGTCAGGTGAAGAATACAATGCGTGCAGTTCTGTGTTGTGTAACTTTCTCCATTCTCCTGTAACTTCATCCCTCTTAGCTCCAAATATTTTCCTAAGCACCTTATTCTCAAACACCCTTAATCTCTGTTCCTCTCTCAAGGTGAGAGTCCAAGTTTCACAACCACACAGAACAACCGGTAATATAACTGTTTTATAAATTCTAACTTTCAGATTTTGCGACAGCAGACTGGATGATAAAAGCTTCTCAACCGAATAATAACACGCATTTCCCATATTTATTCTGTGTTTAATTTCCCCCCGAGTATCATTTATATTTGTTACTGTTGCTCCCAGATATTTGAACTTCTCCACCTCTTCAAAAGATAAATTTCCAATTTTTATATTTCCATTTCGTACAATATTCTGGTCACGAGACATAATCATATACTTTGTCTTTTCGGGATTTATTTCCAAACCTATCTCTTTATTTTCTTCCAGTAAAATTCCCGTGTTTTCCCTAATCGTTTGTGGATTTTCTCCTAACATATTCACGTCATCCGCATAGACAAGCAGCTGATGTAACCCGTTCAATTCCAAATTATTACTATTATTATTATTATTATTATTATTATTATTATTATTATTATTATTATTATAAAATGTTTTTCCTTTGAATTCTCCTTACTAGTTAGCACTGTTTTCCACCTGAATCAATGATATAATGCCCAATTTTTAATTTACAATCTAATAGCGCATTCTAGTATATACAGTCACGAAGCTTGAGTTGTGAGGCTGTTAGGAACAATAGACTGTGCCGATACTATTTGGCATTGACTGTAATGAGGCGATATTAGCGATCCTAGTGGTTAGCAACTATCTATGGATGCATATTTACTACGTATAGAGCTTCGTGACTGTATATACTAGACTGTGGTAATAGTCTCATGTTTAATTATATTCTTCTGAAAATCCTAAAACAAATATGAACGAATGTCTATAACGTTTCAGACAAGGTTCTTCTATCCTTTGCAGCTAGGTTTCAACGGATAAGAACGTGTTAGGGATCGCATTGTCATAGAGAATTCTCATTCCCTTTTCCAAACATCGTCTTTGGCATATTTCGAAATGTTTGAAACCTTTTGCCCTCTCTGAGCATGAAAGTCTAAGTATATAACTACAATAAAACAAAAGACACTGTAAATATTGTATACGTTGTAATCCGCACTTTGCTGTAAAGGAGACGGGTCGGTTAATGCTTCTAACAGAATGATGGTGAACGTTTCTAGAGCTTTAGAAAGCTTAATTTTCTCCTGAATGCTGTCTTTCCGTCTCAAAGGATGACTTTCATAATTTATTCATATATGCATAGTGCAAAAATTTTAGGAAGCAGTAAAAGGAAGGAAGTGGAATAAAGATTCTTCTCAGCAAGTAGGCCTATTCCGTCTCTTAAAATCCTAGAATAAAGCGACAGCTATGTTCTGAAACGCCGACAATCAGTGTACTTAAAAAGAAACAGATTCAAATGACACATAAGTAAATTCATTAACAACCAGACGTGAAGAGATGGAGAGCTTAAATTTGATTACTAAGGTCTAAAAGCAGATGACGACAGAGGAATATTTTGTCTCCTGTAAAAGTTATGATCAAAGGAATATGATAAATACACATTTTTCTTCATAAATATAACTTTTAAAGAAGACTGAATTAGAATTCTGGTTTATTATTAATGTAACAATACGTAGCCGTACTTTTAGTTTTTGATGCGACATTATTAGAAATTCTTTTATGTTAATTTACCTCACTTTCAACACAATATATTGTAACGTTCTATTTTTAGTTAGTTATTTAACGGCGCTGTATCACTTATTCCGTTACTTAGCGTCTATGGCAGGCATGTCAATTGATGCCCACAGGAGCAAGCGCGCGCTTTAGAGCCCAGGAGAGCCTGAGCGCTTTACAGCGGAAAGGAAAGAGACAGACGAAAGAGGTGGTATATGCCGCTTGATCGAGCTATATTCAGGGATGGCCAGCACTGATTCAATAGATAAAGGGAAGAGAACTTATTAAAACTGTATCCATGTTATAAGAATGTAAGTTTTAATGTTAATGCTCATTTTTCACAATTTTGATTTTTTTATTCAAAAGAAATATTTCCTGAACTTTTCGTATAGAAAAGGGAAATTTTCAGGTATAGGCCTATTTATTTAGTAGCCTTACAGAATGTTTTCGTAAATCTAACATACCGTATATACGTATTACTGAAGATAGTGTATTGAAAATTTTGAAAATATTCGCATGGAAATTGTTTGTAAGGAAATGAATTAACAAAGCAACTACTGTTACGTCATAAGCAAAACATACGTGCCCATGTGTTGTAAAAATGTCAGCTCTATAGCTTCAGCAGATTTCGAGAAAATAATTTAATATTCTGATGATAGGAAGTTGCTCACAAATATCACCTTAAAAGCATAATGCGGTAAGAGTTTTGTTACGTAATATTAGTTACACTTAAAACAGATACAGTACCTAGGTAACTTTGCTTTGAACTGTAATATTGTTTTGATTAGTTAATTGATTACTTTTGTAAGGCTAAAGATACCATCAATATAAATTCCAACTTATCATGTCATACTCAATCTCTTTCTTTGGAATATCACTTTCTTTATGAATGATGTATTTCATCCACTTAATACAGTATAATATTATACTACTATGGAATTTAAGTGAATATTCCATCTTAACTCTCTATTATGTTATTAAGATTTAAAACACGAGTGCAATATTAAGAAATCAGTGTTAGTACTTTTGTTTTAGAGACAATATAGGTAATATTAAACAGAAAGAAGCCACATAAAAATAACGACATAAAATTTCACGTTCCGTTTGAAGTTTGTGCACCACTGTTTTCTTAATCCAACAGGTTGCTTATTCATATACACAACCCTTCCTCTTTCCATACTTAGCACTTGCTGCCCGCGCACGACGTCCAGGTTAGAAAAATGCGCTTGCTTTGACATCATTTGTCTATGGGATTGGTGATAGCGAGATGGTATTTAGCGAGCTGAGGTAGAGTATTTCCCATAGATTACCTGACTTTCGCTTAACAGTTGGGGAAAACCTCGGAAAATATCCAATAAGGGAATCAGTCGAAGCGGGAATCGAATCCACGCCCGAGCGCAACTCCGAATCGGCAGACAAGCGTCTCAGCCGATGGCTGTAACGTCTTATTACGCTCTCTTATTTTTTATGTTAGTAGGTTATTTTACGACGCTTTATCAACATCTTAGGTTATTTAGCATCTGAAAGAGATGAAGGTGATAATTAAGGAACGGATTCCTATGTAATTAAATATTATTTTTGCGTGTGATAAAACACAATTAACAAAGTTAAAAATTCCGAACATGAAGTTTCAAGTTTAAAACCCGAATTTTATTTCACATAAAAACACATATTTTCACAAAAAAATTATTTAAATACATATTTTCAAGAAATCTATTATAAACACATAAATCTTGGAGTTTTCTTATTTAAATAATTTTTTACAAGAACTTTAAAACATTTTAAAACTAAATCAATTATGTCACTCAGAAGTACATAATCTTTTTAAGAATTCTTGGTTGCTTCGTGTTTCTAAGCGCTGTGTATTGTATCCGTGATCCATTTTTGCAATAGTATCGCCACAAGTTCTGAGAACTGCTAGGCAGCATATCAGTGTTATTATTAGAGAATAAATTAACATGGACAAGGAGGAGAGATCTTGCAACACATAATTAGGAATGTTTATTGTTGCTGAAGATGATTTCATTCCACGCTTTATCTGTGAAACACAACAGATAAGAGCTCGGGTATGAACATTATTTAATTTAAACAAATCTCTTGCCTCTTGCTCATGTCCATCAAGTAAGGCAATACATTTTGTTGTGATTCCCTGTTATCGGGCTTCGTCAATCGATATCCTTCAAGATATACTGAACGATGGTTGTTTAAAAAACGATTTGGCTTTCCTATTAGCAAATCTAAGCTTTTTGTGTGACTCCATAAAAAAACTCGAAACATCCAAAAACCTGTTGTCTGAAACAGTTAGGGAGGTGCGTGCCGTGGAAATTAAACTAGACTCGTTACCAGGTTCAGAAGCACAATTACTAAGGGACAAATTCCAGAATGTGTTTGGGAAAAACAGTGGATATAAAAAAATGTGTAAAGTTGCTCAAGTAGCCTGTAGGTGAAATTGACGGTTTTTGTGTTTGTGACATTCCTCTCTTTAAATATGCACGTCTGAATTCCTGTGATGTGGAAAGATAGTTTTCACAGTATAAGTCGTTGTTCAGAGATAATCGGCATGCATTTGTGATGGAGAATTTGGAAATGACCTTTGTTGTTCACTGCAATTCTCGGCCAACTACTAGCACTCAAGTGTGGTTGGCGAGTACCAGTAACATTTTTTTTCCAAGCTAAGTAAAGTATTTTTGTCATATTAAAAAAAATATATATATATTTATTTTTAGCAGATATTTTAGTACTTTTTAGCACATAAAAATATATATATTTAAATTTTTTAGCACATAAAGATCCGCTCCCTAGTGATAATCCCGGTGAAATGAGTCCGGGGTCGTGCACCGAAAGTTACCCAGCATTTGCTCATACTGGGTTGAGGGAAAATCGCGGAAAAAATCTCAACCGGTAACTTGCCCCGACCGGAAATCGAACCCCGGGCCACCTGGTTTCGCGGCCAGACGCGTTAACCGTTACTCCACAGGTGTGGACCGTTCTCTTATATAGTCAATGTAAATTTCATCATAAAATCAGATTGGCCAAACCTGTGAAGTTTTGGTTACAGAATATGAAGAACGGAGAAAATAACGTACTTGAAATGAATGTCATACATCTAATTTATTCTCCAATGAATGAGAATAATAATTTCTTTAAAAAAAGTTTTTGGCACAAGTTACAGTTTACGATGTACAGGTAGTTTGTAAAAATAATTTTCTCCTCTACTCAATCCATACGTGTCATATGTCATTCTCGCAGAATAGCCCTTCTGTATTGAAATTTTTCATGCGAGTTAATGAAGCCTGTCAACTTTCTGCCATGCCTACGTAACATTCGCGAATATAGCGAATAGTAATTCAACACGACGCAATCACGTATTCTACTGGGTACATAAAGGATGGAAGTGTAATAGTCTTGCAGATTTTCATAGCGAATAGGTCATGTTGTATGTAACAAAAAACTATATCATCATATTGATGGAAAATTAATAATTTTTCTCAGAAAAAAAAGCTTTTTTTCTGAAAAGGTTAACAACCTCTTAGTCGATAACTGTTGCGAGTAGGATCGTGATTACTGTCCATATCGATAGGAAAACTAATAAAGAATAATTTATCCCGCTGGCGTATTTCAATAACGTAGCTTTCAATCAGGAAGGTTATTTCACTTCCAACCTGTATATAGATCTACGATTCTTAAAAAAATCGCGTTTCTCTTGGTTGTAATGCAGTAATCTGATTATACACCTGTTTAAATATATTTGATGCCAATATGGAAGTTAAAAATTCCTGTCTTTAAGAGGTGCCCACAGATAAAGTAAAAAACAATTTTTTCGGACCACTATGGCCCGATTGTATAAACCATTTAATCTTAGATCAGAGGTTAAATTGATCCTTGTTTCAGCTGAACTTGGAATTTTGTGTTGTATAAAGTCTAATCTGAGATTAATTTGTCTCAAACTAAAGTCAACTTGACTGAAGAAATTTCTCCGATTAAGTTAGATGATCCAAGTTCAGTTATTTCTTTTCTGTTTGAAATATACGAGTGACAGATTGTACAAATAAAATATCCATTATTATTAATATTAATAGATATGTTACGTACATTTATATATATATTTCTTTCAATTTCTTGCCTTAATACACAAACATTCTTATATTTTATAAGACTCTATCGTGTTCAGCAGTATCAAATAACATAACCTATAATTATATTATGTTTATAACAATCATTAATTATTAATGGATATGATAGGTACATTAATAAATGTTCAATTAACTATATTACTAAACGAAAATTGTCGTTTTATAAAGCTTTGTTATGTTTAGCAGTATCAAACACCATAACATGATAACAACTTGGAGAACAGTTAACCTTCTTCTTATTGTCCGCCATTATTTACATTGAAAAAAAAAACCAGTGTCTCCAACAGAGTGTAATACGGAAAGTCGCCAAAAGGTAGTTGTAAAGTCGCTAGATTTCTCATTATCAACAAAGAAATACTAAATTTGATCACTATGGGGTGCTAAAAAGGTCACTAAAGCCCTATTTAAGCAATATAAAAGTTAAAAGAATTGTTGTTGAAAAAGAGTTAAAATCGCTAGATTGGCAACACTGAACAAACCTGTCCGCGCATCACGTATTTCACCTGTTTATGCGATGTTACCAAATCCTTTTCACGTGAACTTAGATTGTATTTGAACCAAGGTAATTTGATCGCAGAAAAGTTTTATACAATAGAAGAAGTGTCTGAACTCGGTTTACTTTTCGATCTTCGATCAAAATTGATCCTTAGTCAGGGAGTTTTATACAATTGGGCCTATGTATCAAAAGGACCGTCTTGATCCCCGGCCAGGTCAAGGTGGAATTTGAAGCAGACAAAGTACACGCTGCAGAGGGGTTTTATCGGGTTACTCTCGTTTCCCTCTATCATTTCAACAACACTTTTCACCTCCCCCTCATTTCATCTATCATCCGCAATAATAAAATAAGGCTGAGGTGAAGTGTTGAAGGTAGTACGGGTTTCCGATGCTGACACAGGAAATACTTGAGGCTCCGAATCTCTGGGGGTTATCAGTCTACTCATCCGAGAAATGTGACATGGCTCTATCAGGAGCTGAGGCAGGATGATCCACCTGTCAGCGTCGAATTCCCAGGTTTTCCTCAACCAATACCACCGACGCTAAATACCTATGTTTTTTATACAGCGTCATTAAATTTTTCTGTCACCCTAAGCAAGTTTATTTAACCGACTAGTAGGAGGAGTACAGGAACTGACGCTAGGACTGAGCACGTCTCCTCGCACTTCAGTTTGAGCTACCAAGAGAACTTGCGGGAACAATAGAAACGCACTATACCCAGTGCATTTCGAACTGGCGGATCAAGGACACGTACAAACCACGCACGAGTCACTGAACTGAAAACTGTGAACTGAAGCACTGCTAATCCCGGCTGTCCCAGCTGACTTTAGTTGAGGAGAATGGAGTAGGGGAGACCGTTGTACCTTTGAACAATTTTGTTCATTTTAAATACAAATCATTTATATTTATTTATTTCAAGTTACAAATACATACAATAAGACAAAAAGCATATTCTTTATCAAACCATGTCTCTAATATGCATTTTAGGCAGCACATTTTCAACTTTCAAAGAAAACAAAAATGTGAAAATTTGTTCACAGGTACATGATGATCATGTACCATTGAACACACCCTCGTGTACCTTTGAACGCATCGTTATTTAAGTGAATTTTTAAGGAAACTTGAGAAAAATTGTTCATCACATATATCATAATACAAGTTTATATTAATGGAAAGGTTCTAGAAAGCATCACTCTGTCCATTGTCAACGTAATTTAGTTTGAAAAATGAAATGAAAAAATTAATAACATCTCCAGTGTCATATAATAACTTTAAATTAAATTCAGGGCTGTTGTAATAATCAACTTCAAAAATAAGTTGCCCATTCTATCGTCAGGAGGTACCGTATTTCATTGGTTTTGGTAGTTTCATTACGATGTCTACTTAATTAACGTCAAAAATGCCCTCAGTGTCATAGATAAATTTATGTCCTTTATCCTTTTCAAATATTTCACCTGATATTCAGTAGCCACATTATCAGATTATAATATTTCTCATATGTAACGATCAGGGATGTTCTTTTCTTTAAAAACTGGACTAACACAAAGTCTCCAATTTCGTAATTATCACTTTGAAATCCCTCTTTTCTTTTCAAATTCATTTACATCTTGCAAAATGTCAGCCACCATTTCATCATCTCCATCGCTAACTTGCAAAACCCTAACTCCTCAATAGTCATTTTCTGAATCACTCTGTAACTTTCTTACTTTTTTTTTTTGGTTTGGTTGACTTTGCTTTTGTTTTAAGTTGTTGCGCATACCTCATTCTTATTTCTTCATTTTCAGGACTATTTACCTTAATTCTTGTTCTTCATTTTTTTTCTTCCTCTATTACTAGAACTTCTTGGGGCAGCTTTGGGGTATGACCGAATCTCCACTGGAGAAATAGAGCTAGTTTGCCTATTTAATGCCTCTCCCACTGGTGTTGATGGATGTGTGAGGTATAATTCAACTTGCAATAACGAATTAGTCGTCTGGTGTGTTCATAGTGTTGACTAAACAGACAGAGTAGCTTCTGATGTGTTAGGCACACTTTCTTTTGACATTGCATTAACTGGGAGTGGGCGGTCAGTTACAAAACATCCTCTGGTTTTGTTAAAAAGATTTTGTTTTTGTGTCGCTTCATGAATAGACGCATCCACTCCTTCCCAGCTATCTCATTAACATCCCACTGACATGGGGCCTTCTTTTTATTTGCAATTGTATGCCAATTCTCTAGCAGATTTCTTACTCAAACCAAAATTCATTTTAGCACACGTTTTTAAATAACCAACCAATATTTCCTCCTCCTCTTCACAGAAAACTTTCTTTGTGTCACGGCGAATATTGGATGAAAGTGGTTCACTTGACCCCGAGTTTTTGTAATTTTTAACATTTTTATGAACAGTCCCCAATTTAACTTTATGAACTTTGCAGACTTTGCGCAATGATATTCGTTTGCTTCGTAATTGCAGCAATTACAGCATTCATTACATCTGTATCAATATGATCCGTCGTTTTGCCAGTTTTACTTCTTGGCACTGTTGAAGCGGAATACACAATAATAAAACTAACTTAAAATTTGGTAAGAATTCAAGTGACGAATAATTACGCGTATTACTTCTTCAGTTAAGAACTTATTATGATAGGATGGTACAGTCTATATAATTATTTACTAACATCTTGTACCTATGAACAGTGTTCAGAGGTGGGCCTACATTTCGTAATATTGTTCAAAGGTACAGGACTATGCCTGCTTTAGAAAAAAGCATACTGCTAGGTTTAGGTTAGGTTCAACAAGAATACTTATTACTAGACTTCGTTAAATTGCCACACGCAGCATGCAATCAGGTTGCCGATGTACGGTAGTATAGAGGAGGTGAGCGACCGCCCGGTCTCGTAGTATAAGCAGTTCATGTTAAGAGTTGTGACTGTCCAAATAGATAGAGCAGCTACAGCTAATGTATACCTATGTAACCACTTGTTTTTGCATTACTGTGGTTGGAATAGTCAAACCTTAACATTAGTTCAGTGCAGACAAGAATTCAATCAAACATACTACAATGAGAGTGTTGCTGTTCCAAATAATTGCCCCTGGAATACCCTTACCCCCGCAGCCAGTCTTGACCCGTTGGGGAACGTGGTTGGATGCTGTTAATTATTATGAATAATATTACGACAAAATAATGGAGGTAATTGATGCATTGGATAGCACAGACAGTTCCGCTGTTGTAGCTGTAAAATCATTGCCTTCTGAACAGCTATCGGAAGATATTCTGTTCATTGATTCTGATTTTTAAATCGTGTCCAAAAGCATCACCCTGTTAGAATCGTCTAAACTACAACTCTCAGAAGCCCTTAATATAGTGAATAAAGCATCACAAACCGTTATCCAAAATAACAATTCACTAATTTCAGAAAAAGTGAAATGTAAGTTGAGAAACATTATTGCTAAAACTTCTGCCTATTCACAACTTCGTATTATAAATTATGTACTATCAGGTCACGACAAGACGTCTGAAGTTGGTGTACTAAAAAGTAGTAACTTTCCGTTCTTCGAATATGCACCTATTACATCGTGTGATGTTGAACGTACATTTTCCCAATATAAAAACTGTTTAAATGACCATCGGAGGAGGTTACTTTGCAGTCGCTCAAAATGTACGTAACTCTTCACTGCAATGCACATATTCAAGAATGATGTGAGTATATTACATTAAATTTTAAGAGTAAATATATCTCACTACAAAATAATTGTGCATTTACATGTTTAGACATTTCCTACTTCAATGATCATTCATTATATTTCTTGAATGCAGGATACAGGTTTTATTGTAACAGCAGTATACTGCTCAGTGTTTACATTAGAAGCATACTTCATCCGTTGCACGCTCCTTTCTCATACAGTCTATACTGCGTGCGTAGTAAACCTTACGATTCTCGTGACAATTCCACGAAGTCTACTTATTACAATGTGTTACTCACAATATTGTAGAAAACCAAGCTGTGATATCAAATATTTGAAGTTAAGCAAAGCATGAACACAAATAAATAAAAACTGAGGCAACAAAATGTTCGTTTTCAGTGCTCAAAATATAAACTTGATGACGAAGACAAAATGGCTGTGAGGAAAAAACCTCTAACTACAACACTAGTGCACTCTGGAATTTGCCTGACAAACTAGTATCAACGGCAACCACAGAATGGCATTGTTAGTACAAAAAAAGTTCTAAGGCCCGGTTGCAGAAACGCAAATCAAATCAGTCCCTAATCGCCAATCAGTTGATGTCTGATTTATTTGATTGTTCATTGCGTTGCACAAACGTGAATCTCCAATCAACTTGTCTCAATTTACTAATTGCTGATTTAAGAAAGAAATACATTTAACAACAGCGCTATTTAGCAACCACAGCCAATTTGATGCTCTTTAAAAGTCGCGAAACGAATGCATCAAGTGGGCGGTGACTAGGAAAACAAGTGAATGTTTTGCTGTTTTGTTGCTTTTTGTAGAAAGGAAACAGGCGGATTCTATTTGTATATAGACTACAATATAGTGAAAGAAAATGAAGAAGAAAAAAAAAGTGAGGGGGCTTCTGTTGTGGGATTTGCTAGGGGAATCGACAAGAAATTGGAATATGCATAGCCTCCATAACCCAAAATAATTCCATTTCCCATCTCTCTGTTTACAAATGGAGCTCGTAACCTCTCATTAAAAATAATGTGTTGTCATGTGTAGAACCCTGCCAATGGGCTACAACATTCCAGAATTTCAATGATGGTGTAGTCTACATATTGCCTGTATGTTCACAGAAAAGAAACCTTTTCTATTTCGATAAAGTTCGGCATCATTTCAACCAGGTGATTGGATGGGGTTGTGAGCAGTCTATACAATCAATATTAGGCTACTCTTGGAAATCCTGACATGGCTGAAAATTCTCTCTGGATTTCAAATCGTTCCCTGTTTGAAGTTTGGGGATTTATGAGACCCTGCCATAACAAAGCAATTTCATACGTAACATTCCTAACTACTCGGTAAATAGTTGATTTGTGGACCCTAACAAGACAACCCAAGACCGCCTGAAAAATTCCAACAGCTTAAAATCTCAGCATTATTAGAACTTGGTTCACAGGAGAAAGTGGAAGGTTTCGATTTATCTGTCTGCATATATTTGTTTCAATTTTTGAAAGTAACAAAACACAGGAATCCTTACTTAACCTAAATCTTTGCTCAAATTCTCTGTCATTACACATAAAAACAATTCATGTCTATCACGGAAACGCCTTCTTCTTAATAATATTTTTTTCATTTAAAATTTCTTCATCAGAAGAATCCATTATGTCGAAAACAATATTGTTACGCTATAACTATTTACTATATAATACTGCATTATAAACAGAACAACATAAATTGCCTGCTTGATCGATGATCAATGACTTAACCAGCAAAAATCTGTTGATCAAATCTGATGGAAGACTGATTTCCGATCAAACACTGATTGTTCTTTCTGCAACAGAAATAGAACTGATGGCCAATCAAACCCTCCTTGATTGCCAATCATATTTTGATCGGTGTTTCTGCAACCGGGCCTAAGTGTTCAAAGGTACACTATGTCAAAGGTACTACAGTCTCCCCTATGCGTGGCAAATGCAGTCCATTGCTTGACTTCGATCCGCCAGTTCGAAATGCGCTGACAATAGAAACGAAAACGAATGTTGAAGTGAAATAGACATTAAAGGAAAGTGGAGAGAGGAACAGAAATATGCAAAAAGGGGAAGAAGAATATGATAGCAAGGAAAATGAGAAAATATGTAATAGGAAGAAAGAAAAAAACACAATAAATAATGAAGAACTAAAGCTACCAAACAAAATGTGATGTTTGTTGCTCGGCTAAATGCACAACCAGCGACGTGCGGAATGGAGTAACGGACGCAGGGAAAATCCCAACTCGAACAGCAAAAACGCGGCTAAGCACTCAAACATCCACGAAATGCGCGGCAAGGGCCTAATTCAGTTATTCACGCGAGACGCTGTGCTGCACATAAACCGCGCCGCATTCTGGAGAGCTTCAAATAATATGACTCGCCTCCTCTTCATTACTAAATTCATTGTGGAGATGTTTCAACCCACCTAATCACACGGATTTAGAGATCTTGTGTAACTAAGAGCGCTCTCTATGGCCCGCAATCCGCAGTTTGGTCGCTCTGAACAAGGGCTTCCAATAAGAGTGACCTACATTTAACATATAACATTTACCGTATTTATGAAGCTATAACAGTCATATTTTTCCCATGGTTACAGTTGTTATTGACAAATAATCATGAAATGTTACACCATTCCACAACGAATAGTAATCATTGAAATTATTTACTTACCGGCTTTTAAGGAACCCGGAGGTTCATTGCCGCCCTCGCATAAGCCCGCCATTGGTCCCTATCCTGAGCAAGATAAATCCAGTCTCTATCATCATATCCCACCTCCCTCAAATCCATTTTAATATTATCTTCCCATCTACGTCTCGGCCTCCCCAAAGGTCTTTTTCCCTCCGGCCGCTCAACTAACACTCTATATGCATTTCTGGATTCGCCCATACGTGCTACATGCCCTGCTCATCTCAAACGTCTGGATTTAATGTTCCTAATTACAGTATGTCAGGTGAAGAATACAATGCGTGCAGTTCTGTGTTGTGTAACTTTCTCCATTCTCCTGTAACTTCATCCCTCTTAGCCCCAAATATTTTCCTAAGCACCTTATTCTCAAACACCCTTAACCCATGTTCCTCTCTCAAAGTGAGAGTCCAAGTTTCACAACCATGCAAAAGAACCGGTAATATAACTGTTTTATAAATTCTAACTTTCAGATATTTCGACAGCAGACTAGATGACAAAAGCTTCTCACCCGAATAATAACACGAATTTCCCATATTTATTCTGCGTTTAATTTCCTCCCGAGTGTCATTTGTTACTGTTGCTCCAAGATATCTGAATTTTTCCACTTCTTCGAAGGATGTATCTCCAATTATTTTTATATTTTCATTTCGTGGAATATTCTGGTTACGAGACATAATCATTCGTCTTTTCGGGGTTTACTTCCAAACCTATTGCTTTACTTGCTTCAAGTAAATTTTCCGTGTTTTCCCTAATATTTTGTAGATTTTCTGCTAACATATTCACGTCATCCGCATAGACAAGAAGCTGATGTAACCCGTTCAATTCCAAACCCTTTCTATTATCCTGAACTTTCTTGATGGCATATTCTAAAGCGAAGTTAAAAAGTAAAGGTGGTAGCGCATCTCCTTGCTTTAGCGCGCAGTGAATTGGAAAAGCATCAGACAGAAGCGAACTCTGCCATAACTTTCATTCAGACACATTTTAATTAATCGAACTATTTTCTTGGGGATATCAAATTCATTTAGAATGTTATATAAAATTTCTCTCTTAACCGAGTCATACTGTTCTCCAACCAGGAGATAAACCGTGAAAGGAATGTGCTTACTATTGCGTCATCTATTGAAGCGAAGTAGCTAGATAATATTAGAGTTATAACTTCAGTTTAAAAATCATGCACTCTCCGACATATGTTATTTCCTGTATGGAGGAATTAAAAGACCAGGGGTGGTATTCATAGACATTTCGCAGCATGCGCTACGAGCGTACTAAGCTAGCCCCGGCTATCCACTGGTTACTAGTACAGAATTCAAATCATATCCTATCGCTAACACTGGTTTATGAATACGAAAAACGCTGATCATCCACCGGAAACCCTCGCTAAAAATGTCTATGAATATGGCCCCAGGAGATTAACCGTGATCTAATTTTGTAACTAGGGTAGTATAAAAATGTGTATATCAGTGTTATTGTTTGTGTGTTAGACTTAGTCAATAGAGATACGAGTACCCACGTGTGTGACCTTATGACATCTTATGACATCAACATTCATTCACAGCATCAACCCGCTCCCTCTCATTTCCTGGAGACTTTCTCGTGGTTGGAGTACAGTATGCCTTTTTGAAATCTATGAATAACTGATGTACTGTACCCTTATACTCCTATTTTTTCTCCAATATCTGTCGAATACAAAAAATCTGATCAATAGTCCATATATTATGCCTAAAACCACACTGATAATCCCCAATAATTTCATCTACATATGGAGTTAATCTTCTCAAAAGAATATTGGACAAAATTTTGTACGACGTCAATAAAAGTGATATTCCTCGAAAGTTACTACAGTGTTAGTCTTGTCCCCCTTCTTAAAAATAGGTACAATTATGGACTCCTTCCATTGTATGTATGTATGTATGTATGTATGTATGTATGTATGTATGTATGTATGTATGTATGTATGTATGTATGTATGTATGTATGTATGTATGTATTTTTTTGTATATCAGTATGCTCCATTACATTGGAGTAATACTACGTGCTTTACATAAAATATTACAATAATTATTTACATAATTTATGACATGAGAACAAGATATTTACAATTTTGATTGAGATCTTGAAATTCTTATAGATACAAGTGTTACCTAATTGTACTTCTTCTATTTTAGGTTACCATCACTGTTAATATTATTTATAATTTCAATTACTGTTACATTTTGCCAAATTCAATGGATTTTACAAATTTTCTGAAGCTTTTGAGGTATGTTGTTGTGAACTGATCAAAAGGTAGAGGCCAGGTTTGACCTGTGCGTATTATATTAGCTCGTAGAATTCTTCTTTCTTTTATCAGTGTGGCACATCTTAATATTATATGGTTGACTGTCTGTTCTTCTTTTAGTCTGCAAGGTCACGTTGGTGTAGGAATAATCTTGAACCTGTGAAGGTACGATCTTGTGAAGCCATGACCTGTCACAATAGAAGTAAATTCTGCCCCGACAGGTAAATTTATCTTCAATCTGTCTTTAACTGATGGGAAGAATGTATGTATGTATGTATGTATGTATGTATGTATGTATGTATGTATGTATGTATGTATGTATGTATGTAGTAGTATCTAGTAGTATTTATTTATTTAACCTGGTAGAGATAAGGCCGTCAGGCCTTCTCTGCCCCTCTACCAGGAGATTCCAACTACAATATCAACAATAAAATTACAATTAGTATTAAATTTACATTTACAATTACAAATAATATTACAGTTAGTATTAAATTTACAATTACAATAAAATCAAAGTACGAAAAGATTACCTGAATAATTAAAACTAGATAATTTATCATAGAGAAACAAAGAATATTTTATATTTACTGAATTACAAATTAAATCTAGAATAACAAAATTGTATAGTGATGAAATTACTGAATATTGAAATATTTTGTGATAGATTAAAGAAACTATTTACAAGTAATCAATTACTGACCAAGTGCCTAGTAAGTTTTCGTTTGAATTCAATTTTATTTCGACAGTCCCTGATGCTAGCAGGTAGCGAATTCCAGAGTCTTGGCAGGGCTATTGTGAAAGAAGATGAGTATGAGGAGGTGCGATGGGATGGTATTGTTAGTATTGTTTCATGACGAGAGCGTGTATGTATGTATGTATGGAGATGTGGATGAGAAATAAAATAACACGGAAAAGAAATAAGGTGATATAAACATAGAGAGCAATGCAAAATGTGGGGTGAGGGAGGCGAGAGTGAATGAAGGAAAGAAAAAGAGTGATACAAATAGAAGTTTACATGTTCGTCAGTAGTCCGGAAGCTCGAAATGAGCTGTGGCATGCCAGGTGCCGCCGCGGCGGTTGCTGCCGTGCTCTGCAGACTGTGCGTAATGAAGTGCATTATTAGCGTGTGAGTAACGATGCGGCGTAAAAACTATGGCACTCCATAGATGTCTGCTGCATGCATATACATACAGCATAGCTTTGTTACCACGTCAATACCAGCGATAAAAGACCGATCAGTGAGACAATTGAAAGAAGAGCATTGCGTATGCGGAGCTGTTATCTCTGCACTCAGTCAACAACTCAGGAGCCGATCCAAGCCGGGGATTCCTCGTCTACCCCGGGAAAAGTAGGACTAATATGATATAGTAAAAAAAGTCGGGCCAATTTGATACAGACTTTAAAAAGTACCAAAGGGTCATTTTGAAATTCTTTAAAACTGTGATTCTGGAAGTACATTTTATGCTCTTTAAGGAGCAATATTAAACAAAGTTTAAAAAAAAATCATTATCAGCCTCACTGGAACTCTCTGTCGCCTGAAGTAGAGGGCTGCCGAACTTTGAAAGCTTTCAAATCTAAATTAGAAAATTATCTTATGACGAGTTGCCAAACTAACCTACTGTTATTATAAGTATTATTGCATGTTTCCACGTATTCACTACATTTTTTTATATTCTAGTGATATATATTTTATTTTACTTGTTTTTGTTTCATCATATTTCCCGATAATAGTATGCCTATCGTGTGATAACTTGAGCTACTTAAAATCAATTTTCCTTGTTGTGTTACCTAAACATATTGTGTTCATTGTATGCTTTGTACTTTATTATTATTATTATTATTATTATTATTATTACTATTATTATTATTATGGGCGAATTTAGAAATGCATATAGTGTTAGTTGGGAGATCGGAGGGAAAAAGACCTTTGGGGAGGCCGACACGTAGATGGGAGGATAATATTAAAATGGATTTGACGGAGGTGGGATATGATGATAGAGAGTGAATTAATCTTGCACAGGATTGGCACCGATGGCGGGCTTATTTGAGGGCGGCAATGAACCTCTGGTTTCCTTAAAAGCCATTTGTAGGCCTAAGTAAGTCTCATATTTTTATACTTTGTATAACTCATTCATTTTGACTTACTGTTCACATTTTATTAATGCTTTTACCTTTCTCTCTACCTATATGTTATATTTCTACTGACTTGTTGCTTATATTGTATTATGATTATCTACTTCAGTTTTGTGTGTGTGTGTGTGTGTGTGTGTGTGTGCTGTATTTTGTAAATTTGTAGTGTTTTTTTTTGTATCGCAATTTTACTACTGGTTAAGTGTTAGAAAAGGTCATATGGCCTTAACTCTGCCAGGTTAAATAAACCATTATTATTATTATTATTATTATTATTATTATTATTATTATTATTATTATTATTATTATTATTATTATTATTATAAATTTATTAAAAGAAAATACAGTTTTGTGCGTTGAAAAAACAATGCATTGTTATTATTATTATTATTATTATTATTATTATTATTATTATTATTATTATAAATGTATTAAAAGAAAATACAGTTTTGTATGTTGAAAAAACTTTGATGTGATACCCATTCGCTTACTTTCGTTACTGGGCTATCCTTTTCCATAAAGATATAAGTATGTCAGATTTCCAGCCCATAATAATGGTATTGATTCTCATTTAAAATTTTGATTTTGCTCTACTGAAAACATGCAACTTGTGGCTTATGTCGTTTTTACCACTCAACATAGATTTTTTTTCAATTAATTTAAACTGGTTCAATTTATACAGGGACATAATTTTATTTTTACTTGCATTTTTATTGTATCTGCATTTCTGAATGTACTTCACTCCCACCCCTTCACTAATGTCCTTGCTCCCGTCAGACACACAAACTTACGGCCGCTGTTGTATTCGAAGTCTTCAAGCACTGAAGTAAACACTGCAGTGTATAGTGTGTTTCAGAAATATGGTTGCGTTTTCTATAGAAGAAAGAACCTATATTAATAATATCGTACTACAAAATTATATTCAAGAAACGATAAATTCAATTTCAGAGAATATGATTCAAAATGTTTTTAATAATATACGTAAAGAATTGAAGCCTGCATTGTAATGAACGGCAACCATTTTCAGCAACTTGTTTAAAAATTCAGATTAGCTTAATTTGAATTGAGGTGGCTAGAAGCAAAGGAATGCTAGTGACATTTGTAATAACATGAGTTAAGTGCATCTAGTGTAAGCTAAAGTATCTAAAATTTTAGTGGAAAAGGGATATTTTAATCGCATCACACATTAAAATTTAAATAAAAATTTCACTGATTTTACGAAAGCTTAAATATTTGAACCCCATTTTCTCAAAAGTAACTTAAGTGCACTTACAGCCCTTTACTTATGACCCCCCTCAACTTAAATGCACTCTCTATATTGTATGTTAACATCAATAATTAATATGCTAAATAAAGTAGACATTACATAACAAACATAGCCGCCTGAAAAGTTGAGTTTTTGAAAAAAAAATGTTACTACTCTACTGTATTTTGATAAATTCCGTAAAAGTGGTGATCAAACTGAAAATCGTAATATCGTATTTCCCTACAACATAAATGGATACACTACTTTTCTCTCCTTCTATACCTAGTAAAATGATTTGTTTAAATATTGCACTAGTAACATCAAACTCCTGTAATGGAAGGGGGCAACAGTGTTTCCGAGTATAGCCGGGTTAATGTTAAAAATGTTGGTAAAAATAAAGTGATGTCCCTGTACTTTAACCATTATGTACTTATATACTGCTCTTTAAGAAATATATTTCTGTATTTTACAGTTTTGCATTTTTTATTTGTTTATTTATTTATGTATATCTAAGCCCTCCCATCCGAATTAGAATATCATGTTTCTGGAAGTTGTAGATCATGCTTCAAAACTGATAACCTCTCTATATAAAGTACAATAATTTATAACATAAACAATCTGAACAAATTAAAGCATATTACGCATTGTGAAGCTCTGTAAGAGCCAAAATGTTAATTCTATTTAAGAAGTAATATCCTTCAGGAGAAATATATCTAAATGTGGATCGGTAAAGTCCAATTATATAGCGTTGGAATTACAAAGTTATGTTAAAATTAGTTCTGAAAAGTTCCTTTCAGCTTACTTATCATCCTACAGACCTACATACGGTTTATCGCTTAAAAAGAATCAATGGAACACTAAACAAATAAATGTATAGATCGATCTTTCAATGTATACAGGATGTAAACAATATAAACTGCGAAAAAATACTGGCGGTAGAACATAAATAACTTCAGGAAAAAAAAGTGAAATGATGTTTTTCTGTAACCGTCATAGATTTTTCCAGAAAAAAAAAAGTGTTTCGTGAGTCTAACTTTTTTGGAAAAGAGGCTACTTTGCGCGGTATGTACGCTGAAACAGCAGTTTTACCACAGTCTAGTATAGACAGTCGCGAAGCTCAATACGCAGTAAATATGCAAACAGTAGATAGATGCTCACCACTAGGATCGCTAATATCGCCTCATTACAGGCAATGCAAAATAGTACCGTCACAGTCTATTGTTTCTAGCACCCTCAAAACTCAAGCTTCGTGACTGTATATAGTAGACTGTGGTTTTACTCTGTTGTGCATTGGTATGTGTTGGGTGTAAGGTCATTGGCAATAACATTTACGTTCAGTTGAAATGTAAAGAAATAATAAGGTGCTTAGGAAAATATTTGGGGCTAAGCGGGATGATGTTACAGGAGAATGGAGAAAGTTACACAACACAGAACTGCATGCATTGTATTCTTCACCTGACATAATTAGGAACGTTAAATCCAGACGTTTGAGATGGACAGGGCATGTAGCACGTATGGGCGAATCCAGAAATGCATATAGAGTGTTAGTTGGGAGACCGGAGGGAAAAAGACCTTTAGGGAGGCCGAGACGTAGATGGGAGGATAATATTAAAATGGATTTGAGGAAGGTGGGGTATGATGATAGAGACTGGATTAATCTTGCACAGGATAGGGACCGCTGGCGGGCTTATGTGAGGGCGGCAATGAACCTTCGGGTTCCTTAAAAGCCATTTGTAAGTAAGTAAGTAAGTAATCAATCTTAAAAACATGATATTTTACAAATTAAAAGTAAAATTATAAGATATAATTAAATTTCACTGGACTTTTGTTCAGTAGAGCGATATATACCGCATTTATAATTTTAGTAGTTTATATCGTTTACGGGGGGCAAAGGCTATTTGGGATTTGCCGGTCTCTGATCGGGTCAAAAACCCTGATTAAATTGATATTTAACCCTTGCGGAGAATTTCGGTGAAGTCCGGAAGTCCTAATTAGTCAAATCCACTCTCCTCACCTCCACGCTAGGGTCCCCTGAAACTTTTTAAGATGCAAAGGAGAGAGTGGTGTGTGGAAAGCAACGGAAAGCTACCGCATTTATTTATTCCAAAAAAACTGCAAACATGAGCTGGATATGCAGTGAAAGACCTGCCCTTGGGCAGAACACTGAATGAATGAATGAATGAATGAATGAATGAATGAATGAATGAATGAATGAATGAATGAATGAATGAATGAATGAATATCGTTTACACCCTGTAGACCTATAACAACAAACTAACTCTAAACCATATAATTATTTCTTGTCCTTTTTGAATAGAATATTCGTGAAACTGTAAAATGTTAAATTATTCCGGGAAAAAAAATCGTATTAGTTCTAATCAACTATACTGAAACTGTAAGGGCCATATTCATAGACATTCTTAGCGCGGGCTTCCGGTGGATGATCAGCGAACTAACGTTTTTCGTATTCATAAACCAGTGTTAGCGATATGACATGATATGAAACCTGTACAAGTAATCAGTCGATAGCCGGGGCTAGTTTAGCACGCTCGTAGCGCGGGCTAGCGAAATGTCTACGCATAGCACCGTAAGTCTTCAATTTCGCATACTATAATATTGTACTATTGGTTTTAATTTTTATTTTAATTAGGCATTTGATTTCTAATTTTGAGCCATTTCTTGTAATACCTCCTTATTGCCAATTGTTGTTACTAAATAATGTATTTAATTCGTAAATTTTAAGTCATCTCTTAGTACAGCTATTTATTGCTTCTAAAATATGTTTAATAGCTATTATATATATCTTCCTACAACCATTGCAGGTTGCCATTGACAAAGAGTACCATGATACAATAAATATAGAGAAATGCCTTGAGGCTTTATGAAACATATTTTTGTTTTTACAGTGAAAAATAACAAATTGAAACAGATTGAAACACAAAATAATATACGAAGTAACGTCAAAAAGATGTGAATTAAAGACATGGTCCATGTATATAATGCCTGAAAATAGCTATTGATCCTTTGCGTGTTTGTTTTTAAAATAATGTGTTTAATCTGTAACTATAGTCAGTGTATTGATATTAGTATCTATTTGTTGTTACCTATTGCTTTAAAAAGGATGCGTAATTTTAAATAATTTTTCTACTTTTCCTTTACTGTTTACATTTGTTTTTAAATCTTTTGTATTGCCCCTACTATTATATATTGCCCTTCAAGAATTTCGTTAGTTATAAGTCATTACTTGTGCTATTATTTCAATTATTGTACTTGTTCCTGAATCACGTATGTAACTTGTAACCGTAAATCATTGCTTGTAATATCCTTTTATTACTCTTAACTATTCCATTGTTCATGAATTAAGTATTAATTTGAAAGTGAAAGTCAAACTTTGTTATATTAATGTGTTATTGATTATCTTTTGAGGTCGTGTATTTACTCTGAAACGGTTAGACATTCTTGTATATCTTTGAATTGATTATTCCTCAAACATCTCATTAATCTTTAACAGGATCCATTCTTTCATTAAGGTGCATTCTTCTACATAATTCATGTGAATTGTAACCTTGACCACAATTTTATATTATAATTTTACTATTGTTTATTGGTTATAAAATATGTATTTTGATGCAAATTATAACCCTAATATACCTCAGAGTGAAATAGGGTTTATTAAATTGGATAATAAAAAAAAACTAACTGATGTAAACTCATTAAGATTATTTATATTGAATAAACATACAAACGTTCTTACGGTCATCACAGACATTTATCATAACATTTTGTCCCGGTGGAATTAATTGCAATGAAGCGAAGGAGATGTCGTCACGTAAAGTTGAGACGTAGAAGCAGTTTTTGTAGATCACTGTCCGTCATGTTGGCATGTCTAGCACTGTGGATAAAGTGGTGGTATTGTGTACTTTACTTGATGAAGAACGGAGGTCTGACTGCGAAGCTGAAATAATAAACTGTTTTGACGTAATTTTAAGCCCTAGAAATACCGTCATTGCGAACCTTTGTTTACTTACCTCACGACAAGATAATTGGAAGGAAGTGACAAATGAAGATGCTCACTTTTTGCTGCGTCTCCGGTTCTTGGAGTGAAAAATGAAAAGAAAGCCTTGAGGGATGGTTCCAGTGACGTGAGCTTCGCTTCTTTATGAAGAAGTAGCTATGACTTGTTCCGGATTTTCTTCTGCATCACTTTCTTTAGCGGTTTATTCAGGTTACATCAACTCTATCGATAATGTCTTTATATTTCTGAAATATCCCTTTTTACCCGATAGTGTGTTTTGTCGTCGTTACAGCAAACGGCCGTCACGACTGTGAATAATTAATTGCTTAAATCTAGTTGATTGTATGTATAATCATTATAATCGGCCAAATGTCGTAGAATTATTTCTATATTTCGCAATTTAACAGGCAAAATTTGGAAGACAATGTATAAAAATTATGAAACAGTATACAGTAGAACCAGTAATTCTACTCCATTAGTTTTCCGGAAAGAAGGAGTGTTTTTTCAGACGAGTAACTTTATTGTGTATATCAGCCGTGGCGAAAATGTAATCGTGCGCCGAGCCACTGTGTAACCCGCAACGTGCATAGCACTTCTGGAGGGAGGCGGACACCCGAAGGGCAAGTGAAGCAGCTGTCTGACTTATTAACGGATTTTCATTCTCCTTACGTCAAGCACTTAAATGTAATTTTATACAGTACAAGGATACAAGGTTACAAGGTTACAAACTAATATTTAGTACGTGTAACGAAGAAAGACATGAACAAAGGACACATTATCACAACCTAAAATTAACTGTCTTCATAATGTCTCTGCGACAGTTTCAAAATCAGGAACTATGCCAGTCGTAGTTGATCACGAAGGTGTTTGTCAGTCGTGATCTAAATTTGGTTTTTACTATTTTCATTGTTAAAAATAATTTTTCACAAACGTAAGTTGTAGCGAACATGGCTTCAACAGGGCAAGCAAAAGAACGAAGCTTCGAATATTTATTTTTTGGCAAAGATTTGAAAAGTTCAACATTTGTCAAGTCCTTACATCTAGCTTTCATTTAACATCACATTGTAAATCTGTGACTTTAAATTGAAGATCTAACCGCATTATTCGTACATCTGCTGAAAAAGGGTCGACGTACAGAGATAATAATAATAATAATAATAATAATAATAATAATAATAATAATAAATAATAACAATAATAACACTTATCCTTTTAATCTTTCATGAGTGACATATAGTATAATGCCGTTTTATGTTATACAACCGTTTTCCTCGTAATACTTGTGAACAAATCATACATTTAATATTCTCATCATATTGACAGCAAAGAAATGCATCCTCCCATCATACTTGAAACTTTCGTTTTTTGTTGAGCTACATGGTTTCGAGAGAGACATTGCGACGATACGCCACTCGCAAGTCAGAGGGAAGTACAAATGGAACGGAGTTTGACTCCAGTGAGTGAGAGGGTAGGGGTTAGGGGAGGTAGAAAGCAAGAGAAATGCATAGCTATCATTGCGAGCCACAATGTGCTCGCGAGTCACATTTTCACCACGGCTGGCGTATAGTATTAGAGGTAGCGCACTTTTGAGCAAATCATGGAAAAAAGTCTACTTCACTTGAGCACAAATTAGTCATGTATTCCAATGGTTTGATAACGACGCGTTCAACTGCCAGGCTATAGGCCTACTTCTAAATTTATCTGTACGGCGGAACATTAATAGGAGATCCGCCTGCATGACTAAGTTTTCAGACAGCGATATTAGTAATTTATTACGTTGCGGTGTGCCAGAACAATAATTATTACCCCTATGGACTTCATAAGATCTGTTACTAATCGTGGTGCAGAGTGTATATTCTTCAGTAACATTCGGACATGATAATATGATTGTCACTTTTTCGGGTTATCATATTTACCCTCAGAGCAGGTGTCTGTGCATTTGTAGAAATTACAGCATTGCTCCCGATAATTCCATATCTAATGTAATTCTAGAAAACATCCTCGAGAACTACGCAAGTGATTACTGTCAGTTCCCACCAAACCATCGAGCACTACCGCCAAATGAAAACAGATGGCCCAGAGTACTTTCATAGACATTTGAAAAGGGAATTTTACTGTGCCCATCCATCGATATATATTTTAACATACACTTTAAAAGAGCGACAAATTCAAATGTACATATTAATCCGATCGCATCCTTCTGCGAAGCAAAGGAAAAATTAGAAATATGAAATTAACCGACATTGCCATTAAATACTGGAACGATTACTTTTCGAGAAAGATTAATTTACTAAGACTATTTCGTTCATATGAGTCATTCCATTTTCGGCCAATGAAATGTAATGAAATTCTGAATTCCAACCAATCACAGTCATACATCGCGATAATTTCTGCAGCTACCGATTTACCATTATCAATTTATCGCATGGTCGTTCTTTTGTTTAGTCAGTGTCGCCAACTGTTTCCACATAAACCGAAGAGCATGAATCCATTGTACTAAATAAAGTGCGAAATCCTACTTCCACATCTACATATTCATCTTTTAATTTAATGTTTATTGTATCTAAAAAAATAACACTCCTTGATGACAATTGTTCATTTAAGTAATGCATTAATCAGGTTATTTGTAATTTATACTATAAAATGTTTAAATTAAAATGAAGAGTCCACTGCAAGAATGATAGATGTCACTTTCTTGTCGAAAATGAACCAAGACCGTCAATGCATAGCTTAAGACATATAGAATGTACATAGAGAGTTATATGGCATTAACACTGATAGTTATTGTCCAGTAATGATCGGAAAATCACAGTTAAGCTTTGAGCGCTAATCATTTCAAACTTTCAATTGCTTCTCCTGCAAAATGTATTCCAAATGACATCCATCATTCTTGCAGTGGACTCTTCAAATATGATTTCAGCAGATAATGAAAACATATTTCTGTTATAATAACAAGAGAAAAGAGTAGTACATGCAATTAAATTTTAAAACCTGTATTTCGCTTTTCTCAATTGGCATTACTGAATAACATTCAATAATTTCTCTATTGCAATAATCGATATTAATCTATTTCGACTTCACAGTGTCTAAATAGGTAAACTATTCATAAATATACACTTATTAATGTTTTCTTATTTATTTATTTTATGTCGCTTTAACTTAGGAAGTCATATCGCGACAATACGTACATAAACAATTCTTACAGTTTACATAGAGTTTACTGTATTATAATAATCATTTAGATACATTTGTAAATGTTGATAGCTTTCAGAAATTTAATTAAGTTTGAACTGAATGATGGGTTGTTTAGAACTGTTGATAAGTTTTTTGGTATATGGAATTGATCTCGATGAAGGTGATATAGTGGACATTCAGAAATTAAATGCCGTATTAATGTTTTGTGGGCGAATTTTAGGGGTATATTATTACATTTTTTATTTTATTCACGAAATAGTCCTAATAAATGTCACTCGAGCTCCTGTAACATTATTATAGATATGTGACGCTAGTGGGATATAGATATAAAGCACAACCATAGTATTTTTTCATATTGTCATCAGGTGAACATGTTATTTTTAATAAGAAAGAACTCAAATTGCGATGGACCGACACAACTTTGCCACATATCGCTTATAGGAAAAATTTAAGTACCATTTCTGTACTTCTTTACATTGTTCAAGTGAATATCTTCATTTGCTCTATTGCTAAGGCGATTTCCTCAAATGTTAATCATGGAGTATTAGTAGGTTTCAATCTGTGGGAAGTAAACATAAATATTTGCTTGAACATGGCCAGGAACGAGTGTATTGATCCTCTTACATCCTCTACTGGTGTGTGCTGTATCAAATATTTAAAGAACAGCTATCTCCGGAAAAGAAGTAAAGTTCGTTGTTATATGTAGCATATCTCTACGTACGTTTTTAGTAGACTATATCGTGTATTATATTACGAGTAGACTACAATGACCAAAGTTGTGAGACACGTAGATGACTCACATACATACCTAACAAATCTGGTTTTAATTTTCGGAAAAAAGCTTCGTTTCTTCTGTTGAATAAAGAAAGCATTTTCTTAATTTCAGTAGAGTACCGTATCTAATTTAATTTACAAACTGTACACTTTGAGCATATTTATGAAAACTAAGTCAAATATTAAAGGAATATTTGAGTAGGCTATGTGGCAAAAAGGAAAGAATGAGAAATGTTTTCGAGGAAATAAGCTAATTAAGGACAAAACTATAAAAGATTTTGTTATATCTCAATTTCACAAGTCGAGAAATGAGGGAAATGTGTGCATTACTGACATATGATGAATTGGTGTGGGTTATTATCTTGAAGACAGATAAATAATTTTTTTGATAGATGATCAGTCTTTGAAAGTCCTACATCTACAGTCTTACTAATAAACTGTGTATAGTTTTTATATTAGACTTATGCAGAGTGGAGACAAAACTTTACTAATAAACCATGCAGAAGCGATGGACTTATAAACAGCCTGTAACTATACAATGGGAATTGCTTTGCAGTAGTTATATACACGAAACCCCTTGTTTAAGCGTTGTATATAGAGAAAAAATGGCCGCCCCTCTAACAGATGTTCGTATCGACTGTCATTTTATGATGATGGCTGCCTAGTAACCAAAGAAGAACAAACCAAAGAGCACAGAATAATTAGAATAATATTACTGTAGCATGTACTCTTTGACCAAAATATAGTATGGTAATCGATTAGAGCCAGTTGTACTATCGATACTTAACACGCCACACTAGAGCGCTCTACCGGATGCAATAGAGAACCTCAGATATTCTATTATCTTTCGTAACGAAGTAATGACGAAACTATGACGTAGCTGTGTAACAGTTGTACTGTTATATGCGACGTATGTAGTGATTATTAGTAAGGAATTTACACACGACGTATAAATGAGCTACTCATTGTATAAGTATAAGACAGTTAAACGTCTGTATATAGAGTTTTTATTAGTAAGACCGCTATTGTATAACAGTGGGTGACATTCTATGTTGATTGA